>NW_004949103.1:1076808-1087290 GCF_000317375.1 Microtus ochrogaster
GATCTAGTTTCTTGAGTTCTTTATATATTTTGGAGATCAGACTTTTGTCAGTTGCAGGGGGAAAGAAACTTTCTTTTTCCATCTCCCAAATCAGCTTAGGCATGGCCCTGGCTGTGCCCATCTTCTCAGAGGTGTGTCTAGACCTGGATCTGTTTACCCTGGATGGCAGTCTCTCCCCACTTCAGGCATTTTCTGCCTTTGACCTTATTCAACCTCTTGCCCACCGTAGGGGTTTGCATGATGCTATGACCACTTCATGGAGGGGCAGACTGGCCCAGAGAGGGATAGACACTACCCTAACTGCACAGCTGGTAAGGAGCCCAATCCTAAACACTTCTTTTGAACGGGTGTCATGGTAACTTTAAGCCCCACAAACCTTAGTAGGCAAAATATCCATTTTTCAGGAGGCATGCAGCTCTCATCAACATGGGAGGCCATTTATGGACACATCCTTTTTTGGGGCCCACTTCTGGGCAGTGGCTCACAACAGACTCTAAGGCACTGTCTGAGATGGTCTATCCATGGTGTTAGGAAATTCAGCTGGTTGAGAAGGCCAAGACTTTGGAAGGTCTGAACTGTAGCCCCAAAGACATGTCCACATGAGGCCTCAGAGTGTCTCTGACCTCACTGGGGAGAAAAGGTCTCTGTAGATGTGACTAACCTGTAAGGAGAGCAAGATCCTGGGTCACTTGGGTGGATCCTACATTCAATGACAAGCAAGGAGATAGAGGAGGCTATGTTCACAGACATTTTCTCCTCAGTGAGGTCATGGTCGCAGGCTCTGAAGTGACTTGGCTTCAGCCAAGGTCCAGCAGGATTCTAGGAGCTGGAGAGACAAGGTGGTTCTGTCAAACCTTGGAAGGGACATGGCTGTCATCACCATGTCAATGTGGATTCTCTGACCAGCATGGGGCTGAATTCTTGTCTGAAGCCTCTGTCCATAGAGCTTAGAAACGGGACCCTGGGATTGACTCAGCAAGGACACACTCCTGTCACGCTGTATGTGGGGTGTGATAGGTTGGGTTTTCCTGAGCCCTGGGATCTAACCAACATACTGCCTTCCCACAAGTTGGTCCTGTCTGCTTTCCAGGTCTCAGGAAACAGTCAGCAGCTCAATGACTCCAGGGACTCTGTGACTTTCCCTGAAGAGCCAGTGAAGCTGATGTCCCTGACGGAGTGTCTGTGACGCCGAGACAGCTCCGTCTTGCCTGTACTGTTCTTTGACGATCTCTGTCCTTCCACAAGCTTCCATGGTGTACCAACTTGGTCCTGGGAGTATTTTGTTCCCCTTGATGTCACCTTGGCCCTGCCTGGCCCCTAAGCTCTGACAGAGTCCATACTTCAGCTTTGTCCAAGGCATCACCTCCAGTTCCCATGGCCTTCACTCCCTCTGAAGCTAACCTATGTCCACCTTGTTCCCTGGCACTCGGCACAGGCAGCCCCTCGTGTGTGTGACTCACAGTCATCCTGGGGGCCCGAGCTGCCACCGAATGATTCACCCTGTCAAGTGTGCAGCATCTGTCAGTCTTCTCACCCACTGCTATTTTTGAAACCCTGTCCTTTCCTCGCTGTAATCATTTGGGTCTGGTTTGCACTAGAACTTTTAACTCCACGGTGGATTCAATGTGTGCTGAAAAGGCTGGAACTAAAGGCCTTTGTTGCGCCCAAAGCCAGATGCAGATGGACCATGCAGAAGGGGCCAGCTGTTGAGAGCCTCATTGCTTTTAGGAGCTCCTGCAGGCTGGAGCTGGACTTGTTGAGTGGGCCCAGACACAGATGATGTTTCTCAGGTCCATGGAAACAAGGACATCCTGACTGTAGGTATGGCGGGGTGACTTCATTTCTCCAAAGGGACCATGTCTGACAACAACCATGTAAGCATAGGGCTTGTTCAAGGGGAAGAAAAATTCTCTTTGAGCTCCTGGGCCAAGGCAGTGGCCATGGTGGTGGGTGACAGTGGGTGGACACAGTGACCTGTTCTGTGTCCTTGTATTTCAGGCTAGGTCTGGGAAAAAGGGACCTTATCCAGAGCATTGCAGAAACAAGGGACATGGGGCTCAGAACGTTGGGCTCAGAGCTGCCGACCAAGAGAACTGGGGAGGGGTGTCCCTGAGGGAAAGGGGGACTGACTATTCACACTCTTTCTGTCCTGGCCCCAGAATGGCCTGGGGTACAGAAAGCTTGGCTAACTCATTGGCTCCAAGGCTACACTCACAGTTGCCTTTCTGCAAGATCTACACGCTGCTGCTTCCCTGATACTGTTACCAGCCTGGCAAGAGCTCTCTCTGTCTCTGTCTCCTGTCGCCTGGTGCTTGTGTTGAAAACACCACAGCCCAGCCTGACTCTGACCTCTATTTTACCTCTCTCCCAGCAGTCTGTGATCTCAACACCCCTTTCCCACAAAATCACAATCGACTCAGGAAAAGGGGAGGAGAAGAGTGGGACCTGGCTGCAGGAGAGTCTAGACAGCGCCCTGCTTCCTGGTGTCGGGCCCAGCCTGTGTCCACCAGAACTCAGAAGGAGCCATTGCACGGAAGGGGGTGAGGTACTTTGAAGCCCGTGTTGCACCCTTTCTCCATTCCTTTTTGCAGGGAAACTATTGATGAGGGCCGCGGGGATAGCTAGCCTCCCATGGGCAGTGGTCTTTCTTAGGCAAAGGCAAGTCCCTGGAGGGCAGGACTGGCGAGAATTAAGATCCAGCATCCGAGGTCTCACCATGGAACTCTGGCTAACTTGGAACTCACGTCATAGACCAAGCTGGCCTCAAATCTCAGAGATCCGCCTGCCCCTGCCCACCAGGGCTGGAGTTAAAGGTGTGCGCCACTGTGCCGTGCTTTTCTTTTTCTCTTTCAGGATCTCCCCATATTTCCTGGACCAGCTTGGACAGCAGTGTGCAGAACAGGCTGACTGCAACGGTAGTTCATTTGTTAGTGTTACTATAGCTATGATGAAACACCTTTCCCAAAAGCAATTTAGGGAGGGAAGCATTTATTTCATTTATACTCCCATATCACAGGAAGGAAAGTCATCAAAGGAAGTCAGGGAAGGAACTCAAGCCAGACAGAATCCTCAAGGCAGGAGCTGATGCAGAGGCCGTGGAGGAATGCTGCTTACTGTCTTGCTCTTCATGGATTGTTTAGCCTGATTTCTTAGCATTTAGGACCACGAGTCCAGGGATAACACCATCCACAATGGATTGCTCTTTCCTGTATCAATCTCTAGTTTAGAAAATGTCCTCTATATGTTTTTCTGCGACCTAATCTTAAGGAGGAATTTTCCCAATAGAGATTCCCTCCTCGGAGATGACGCTAACTTGTGTCAAGCTGACGAAAAATAGCCAGTACAACCCCTCTTCTTCAGCCTCCTGAATGTGGAGTGCTGATTACAGGTGTCCAGCACCAAATAGGCAAAGATGTAGCCCAGGCTGGCCTTAAATTCATCCTATTCAGTAATCTGCCTGCTGGTATGCTCTGCCATGGCCAGCTCAGATGGAATGTACAGTCCTCTCATTATACACACACACACACACACACACACACACACACACACACACACACACACACACGCACACACACTGCTGTTGTGGAGAGCCAGTGCACCCAGACCTATGTGGTGAGATCCTTACTGGGAACAATGAGTCCATGAGGTGGAACCATCTGGACGGGATCAGGTTCTCTATAAAGGAGCCCAGAGCTGCCCACTCCTGCACCCTGTGAGGACACAGTGGGAGGAGGGCTGGGCATAACAAGGTCTTCACCAGAGGCTGGATCTGCTGATGCCTTAATGCCAGACACCAGACCCTGAGAAATCCGTGTCTGAGGTTGATCAGCTCCTGGCTGTGCTATTTTATTCCACCAGAGTAGACATAGGCGTGCACATGAAAGCTACAGAAAGGGGAGATGAGGGAGATGGGGGGAGGAATGAGGAGAGTGAGAGAAAGAGGAAGGCAAAGCAGGCATGGAGGAATGAAAATGATGCACGACACACAATGCGCTTTCTCCACTGTGGAACAATCGCTGCAGGTTTGGGTAGTGTGAGTGCAGCCTTTGTTACAGCTTGACTCTGTTCCCCAGGGCTCAGGGCATTTGGGGGAAGTGAATAGATACTGGGGGCTCTGGCCAATCGATTGTTAGTCCTTTGATGGGGTCATAAAACAGTGGCATTATTGGCAGGTGGGGCCTAGCTGGGGGAAACGGGTCACATAAAGTATCCACTGGCACAGTCTTGGCTCTCTGTCTGTTTCCTAGCCACCATGATTGGCAAGTTTGTCCTGCTAACCTCGGACCCACAGTGTCACAGGTTGACACCTCTGAAACCATGAGCCAAAACAAGAAATTCCCCTAAGTCACTGATCTTGGACATTCTATCATGGCAACAAAAGCTGACTAGGCAGGAAGACTTTTAGTTCATTGTATGTATTTATACCCAATCCTGTGCCACCAAGATCTGCATATGGTGATTTTAAGACATGGTGCAGTGTATAATGAGACGGCATGAGGCAGACTTTGACAAACACTGTCTGTCAGATGCTGTTTTTGACGGATTCTCTGTCCCCAGGAGGACGATTGGTTTTCCGATGCAAAAAAACAACCCCGTGACTCACGTCACTAAATATCAGCTGTCATCCCCAGCTTGCAGAAAGCCATCGCTCAAGTGTCTTGGCAATAAAAGTGGCCATTATGTGGCTCTGGATAACTTTTCTTAAAGGGAAAAAAAGAAAACATTCTGTTCTGTAATTGCTCCTGAGTGGGGCCCAGCTTGCCAGCGGTTTAGTGCCTGGGAGAGTTTGGCACAGGTGCAGCAGTGAGGACCTGCCAGTGTGTGGAGATGCTCGGAGGCACAAGGCCAGTTAAATGACCAGACATTGCTTTGAGGTCTGTCTGGCTAAAGGGTCTCATCACGTGTGAGCATCATGGCCTGGACTCTGGATGCTATTGGGAGAAATGGCAAATGGGAGTTTTCTGAGGCCACTAAGGGCTATGATGACCATGTTTATACCATGCCCTCTGTCTCTGTGTGTGTGTGTGTGTGTGTGTATTTGTGCTCACACACGCATGCAGAGACTGACTTCAGATATGTTCCTCTGTCACTCTCCAGCTCCTCCTCCTCTTCCTCTTCTTTTCGAAGATTTATTTATTTCTATTTCATGTGCATGAACGTTGTCTGCATGTGTGTGTGTGCACCATGTACACACAATATCTGAAGATGGATCCCCTGGACCTAGAGTTACAGATGGTTATAAACATCCAGTTATAAACCTGGATCGCCCTCCCCCTGAAAGAGAAGCCCATGTTCTTAACCTTGAACCATTTCTCCAGGCCCCTTTTTTTCTCCTCCTCTTCCTTCTCCTCTTCGGTTATTCCTTGACACCTCCATACATGTATATATAGATCATATCCACTCCCAACTCCACCGTTACATCCCTCGACATCCCCTAAAACATCCTCTCCCATCTTCATGCCCTCCACCCATTTTTGGTAACTCACTGAGTCCAGTTCCTGCTGCTGGTTGGAATGATGATTGATCTTGTTGACTTGATCTCATGGAGGTCTTAACAGCAGCAATGAGTTCTTGTGTGCAGCGGTCACGCGTGTCCCAGTGACAGTGTTCCACAGCACTCTTCTCTGTCCTCCGGACGTACTTTCTTCCTGCCCCTCTCCGCATTAGCCACCAAGCTTTTGGGGGGCTGAGTTGATATAAATACTCCATCTAGGGCTCAGTTTTTTATTCTCAGCACTTTGATCAGTTATCACCTTCTGCATTAACTGCTGTCTACTGCAGAAAAAGGCTTCTCTGGCCAGGGTTGAGAGCAGCAACAATCTATGGATATAAACACAAGTATTTAGAAGGTAGTTTGGCAACTACCTTATAGTAAAGCAATAGTAATAGATTCTCCCCTAGGGCCAAGGACCTTCCCAGTCATGAGCTTTGACCTGGCTTACAGTACCAAGTGTGAATTCTCTCCTGTGGAAGATGCTTCAGGTCAAATCAGAAGATGGTTGTTGATAACTCCCATAACTTTCCTGCCACCACTGCACCAGAGGGCACCTCTTACCTGTTAGGTCAGTAATGTGGCATTCACAGTTCACTGCTGGGTAAGACCATTGATCACTTTCCCCACCCAATAGCCTGCATAGAAAGCTTCCAGCAATACCAAAGCGAGCCAGTAGGGAGGGAGTATTTGAGGTCAACTCTTATTTGGTTTCCCTATGTCCTGCCGCCAAAGTGTGTCTTCAACAACAGGGTCTTAACATCAAAGCTATGATGGGTAACCATGAGCAGTGGCAATAGCCTGCATTGTTTTATGAAGACTTTGGGATCAAAAGTGCATAAGGAGATAGCCAATACCTGACACTGAGATTATTATTTAATTATGGCATTGCCTTCCAGTGACATACTTCCTCCAACAAGGCCAGAAATCCTCCTCCTAATCCCTGCCAAGTAGTGTCACTCCTTGATGATGAAGCATTCAAATATATGAGCCTATGGGGCCATTCTTGTGCAAACCACTACATTTTGGTCAGCCTCAAACTCAGAGATCTACCTGCCTCTGCCTCCTGAGTGCTGGGATTGAAGGTGTGCACAGTCACTGCCCACATGTCCATTTTTTAAAAAATAGATTTTAGTTTTAAATTTTTGAATAGGAGTGGATGTGTGTGATTATGTTTTCCTCTGTGTATATGTATGTACAGGTGCCTAGGGCATCCAGAAGAGGGTGTGGGATCCTCCGGAGTTGGAGTTACAGGTGGTTGTGAGCTGCCAAACATAGGTGCTGGGAAACTAACTCAGGTCCTCCTGCAAGAGCAGCCCATGATCTTAACCAATGAGCCATCTCTCCAGTTCCTGGAGCACATGGTTTCCAGGGAGGATGGAAGACAGGGAAGGTTATGGGGACATGGGAAGGGAAAAGAGGCTGGTTGAAGCCTCGTCTGAGAGTCAAGAATCCCAGCATAGCTGTGAGAACTGTGGGCAGAGAGACAACATTCTTTCCTTATATAGATATTTTATGTTAAAACAGCGAGGAAGCAGACTTACGGTCTGAATGAATGTGACCCTGGCCAGGCTCATTTCTTCTCCTAGACATTTTCTGAGACTGTCAAACAAGACTGTTAACCTTGTTTACAGTGGAGATGTCCTGCCTCCCGGAGTCCCAGAGAGCTAGAGGTTTACTTTACCAGCCCTGACTTGTCAAATGCCCTTCAGGATCCACCCACAACCTCACTTAAGCTCCCCAAGAACTCTGACAGGATCTGTGACCATCATCAGCCTATATACGACTATTGTAAAGACAACGAAGTGGGACTCTCTCTTTCAAAAGCTCACACCATGGCTCTGTGAGTTCCACAACTCTGGGAAATTCCTATCAGTGCAACCCTGCAGGACTGTCCTTTATGGCTGGATGGCTTCACCTAGCACGATGTCCCTGCTGGCCAACCATGTGACCTGTGCTGTGTGGCTGGAGTTTTGTTTCTTTTTAAGTCAGATACTGTTTGTTCTGAGTGTGTTTGCTCACAGTCCCTCGGAGAGCCCTGCTTAGCTTCTGTGAGGATGGCCCCACGTGAGGTGGCAGCTTTGATGCCAAGTTTTTCATTTGTCCTGAGGCAGTTCTCTGACATGACCCAGAAATCTCCGCTCCTCACATCCTGTTCCCTCTGCTTGGAAACCCAGAGACCCTCACCCTCCATCCCGAGTCCTGGGCCCGCGGTGGCTGATGCTTAGCGAGGCTCTCATTCTGCCAGCCGCACATGGACTTACTAAACTTGGAGCTGGCCAAGTGTGATGGCGTGTGCCTGTATTGGGTAAGGCTGAGGCAGGAGGATTGCGAGTTCAAGGCTAGTCTGAGCAATATATAGAGGCCCTTTCTCAAATCACTCTTTCCCAAAAGTCAGGGTTTAGAAAGCCTCACGCTGACATATTCATCAAACTGTGGATTGACCTGAAACCAAGATGGAGAGACAGTGGAGTCTCCTACCTTAACTTCCCAACCTTCATTCTGGACACGTGTGGTCAGAACTGGTACCTCTATAACAAAGGGGAGTACTGTGCTTTGGATAATGTCCCCAAAGGCCATTTATTAAAGGCAGGGCAACTGGCTCATAGTCCTGTTGGGAGGTGATGGAATCTGATGGGAGGGAATCAGGTGATGGAGGGATATGGGGGACCCTCCCTGTCTTTTCTCTGATTCCTGGCTGCCAGGATGTGAGCCACCTCCCCTAGCATACGCTCCCTCCATGACAAACTGTACTTCCAAAGGCCCAACGCACTCAGCTAACGGACCATGCACCTCTTAAAAACAAGCCTAGATAAAGCTCTTTTCCTCCTATATTGATTGTCTCAGGTGTTTTGTGGCAGGAACAGAAAGCTGACTTACACGGGAGAGGCTATGTCTCTGTGACCAGGGTTTCCACACCGTCTCTGACCTCAGAGCTGGCAGCTGGGGCAGGTCCATTTCCAGGTCCTTATGTCTTGAACAAAGAATTAGACTAGAGACAGATCCGAGGAAGAGAAGGGAAAGGCTCTTCTGCAAATGGGAGTTTTGTAATGAGATGCTCAACCCCGCCCACTCCTTTCACAGGTCATTTCCATAGCACCGCCTCCTCCTGTGAGTGTATCTTTTCTCACACTTGCCTGTGCTATCCTTTACATAAAGCGTGGTGGGGCCGGATTTACGTTAATTTGCATAATGCAGTGGCGGTGTGTGGCACCTTCTAGCCCTTTGCCTCTTCCAACTCTGCCTTGGTTTTGGGATCCTGGCCCTGCGACTGTGACTGGCCGTGTCCACCTGTGCCTTAGTTTTTCCATCTGCTCAGTGAGAGGTGGCAAACCCCAGGCAGGCACAAGCTCTGTTGTCAAGCTTTCCCTGGCTCTGCTGCTGCCATCCTGGGGATGCAGAGCCCAGCACCTGGGGCTGTGCCAACACTGTTTCCATTTCCTTCGCCCTCAAACTGGCAAAGTGAAAGGTTAATCCTGGGAGCCACACACACTCTGCTCAGCGTTTAACTAGAATTCACCTTATCATTTTGTCCTTGAGCTGGTCGGTTTCCAGAGTGAAGCCAGTGTCCTGATGGCTGGCCTCTGGATGGGGTGGGTGCTGGACCTCAAAGCCCAACATAAGAGGGATGGCTTATCCTGAAAGAGGGGTTGTTGTGGCTGAGGGTCCGCTGGGGCCTAGCTCTGCTGGTTTGGGAACCCACAGGAGTGTGCCAGAGTCTGGGGCTCTGGAGGCAGCCGGGGCCTGGCAGTTAGGGGCCAGGCTGCTCACCACCCTCCATTCTAGATGTGTGGGATTCCTGGGCATATGTCACCAAGGGCAAGAGATTCATGGGAATAGTGCTGTTTCCCTGCTGTGGACATTGTCCACTGGCCTTTGAAGTCACCAGCTCTGCCACTCTAAGAGTTGACAGTAGGTCGAATTTTTCCCATGGGCACACACAGCTGACCCCAAGGAGTAAAACTGGTTGGCTAGGTTTGAAACCTGTCCCCACCAGGTGGCACCTCTGAGCTACCTCCTTGGGCCTCAGTTTCTTACTTGTGAGTGGGTGTGTTGCTGACATGTCCAGATATAGTCAGGCATCCCTAGAGAGGACCCTTCATGGAGCAGGCTCCATGTTAATTGGGTTATCTTGGCCATGGATTATTGTCCTAAGTAACAGAGGCATGCATGGGTTGGGGACAGTCTGTGCTGGCACTAGCTGGCCCGCACCGTTGCAGGTGTGAATGTTCTCAGATTGTGGAGATGTGATACCAACTCCACCAGAAAGACAAACAAGTGAATGGGCAGGCTGGCAGACCTTGTTGCCCTCGGTTGGGCGTGGCTCTTGCCTTTGGTCTGTGGGACCGCTTGATGTGGGTGGAGCAACGAGCTGACTGCTGGCCTCCAAAGGCTGCCATGTTCTAGCAATGAGCTTGTGAGTGTGACCGGTTGGAGAAGGGCTCTTGGCAGTTATGTTGCTCTTAGTCTTTAAGGTAAGAGTGATTCTAGATGGAGGTGGTGACAAACACAATCCTAGTGTCCAGAAAAGATGCTGAGGGAAGGGAGGCATATAAGTGTTCATAGGAAGCTGTGGCCATAGCCGAGGGTGCTTGCAGCCTCTGGCAACCGGAAGAGGAAGGAAGGACTGTCCTCTGAGGCCCTTGAGGGCATGGCTACTCACACTTCCACCTCAGATTTCTGCCTCCAACACTGTGGGAGGACTTGTGTTGATTGAGTGTGCCCCCCCCCCCCGTGTATGGGCCTTAATTATTCTACCCAGGCAGCACTGAGGGACATCTTTCTACAGCTTGTAGAGGAAAGGGTCCCCCAGGAAGATGGCCCCTAACAGAAACATTCCTGAGGACAGTGACTTGATTAAGTATAGATGGAGATCTCAGTGCTAGTTCCAGGGTGGGGTGGGCACTGACTCTAGTGGCTGCCAACCAGTTGTCAGGAAATAGCCCAGGCAGCCCCTCAGTCATCAGGGAATGGACCAGGCAGCCCCTCAG
>NW_004949103.1:1087390-1089579 GCF_000317375.1 Microtus ochrogaster
GCCCAGGCAGCCCCTCAGTCATCAGGGAATGGACCAGGCAGCCCCTCAGCCGTCAGGAAAGGGCCCAGGCAGCCCCTCAGTCATCAGGGAGTGACCCAGGCAGCCCCTCCCAGGCATCCCATCAGTCATCGATTTTGCGATGCTTGTGTTCTATGTTCCACACAACAGGAGGAGGAAGGACCACAATCACACCAGCAGAGGCTGCTTGCCTGGGGGCCAGTAGTGAGCCATCTCAATGGGGTCTGGTATCCAAATTCTCCCTGAGGTCTGTCATCCTCCCTTCCACAAGCTCGAGTAGGGCCCTCAAGTCAGGAAACTGGGACCAGCTTTATGACCTTGTTTGGGCCTCAGTTTCCCTCCATTCACAGAAGTCCTAGCTTGGCTTTGAGCCTATGCTCTCCCTTGGAGCGCTATTCGTGGGTCAGTTGTGGGCCTTTTTCTTTTCATCACCTCCAGAATCTTACCTGAAGAGAGACCCTTGACTTCATGCTGACCTCTCTGAAGATGCTGGAGCTCCGCAGGGTTCCATGAGAGCTGAGTGGGGGCTGAACCAGCTGTGGTCACACTGACCAGGGAGGGCGGGACCACCAAAGCAGTAAGCGGTGTGGGTTAAGTAAAGAATCATTGGGACCACTCACTCAGCACAGACTGGGAGGGCTCCTGCACCTCTGAAAAGCTGGGGGGGTCCCAGATGCTTGATCGAAAGACACCCCACCAGCGAGAGTGGGACAAAGGCCCTAAACTGCCTCAGCAGCCCTGAGGTTCTACACACTCTCTGGGCTATGGTTCAGAGGTGAGTTCCAGGGAAGGCCTAACCTCCCTGGTGACGCTGAGGAGGTGGGCTAGGAGTCACCTCACCTGCCTGGGCCCTGGTCACCTGTAGTATTATGATTCTCAGTGATGATAAGACCTCAGACTCAGCTTGGCAATGTGGAGTCCAGGGTCTCCTTGATAGAGCTTGCAAGGGGATGAGAGCAAACTAGTCTGGCCCCTCCCCTGTTCAGGTACTGTCAGGCAGGTGACATAGCCCATGGGGATGGCAGGGACCAGCTGATGGGAGGAATGCCTGAGGGCCTTTAGTTTTCTGTCAGAGCCTCTGTCTAGCCACCATGAGTCTAAGCACCATGAGTCATCCCTAGTCCTAAGTATTGGAGGCCGGGGAACGGGAGGAGGGTGAAGGCAGTCTCCCCACTCTGGCTGTCTCCTCCCCATGGTGCTCCTTATTATGGTGCTTGGTTTGAGATGTGCCATGCCTGTGTTGTTTACCTACTGAGCCATCTCCCTAGTCTCCAAAGTTTATTTTTGTAGGCAAGGTCTCCTCTTCCAGGGGTGGAGTGAAGCAAGAGATACATCCAGGGCCCCAAATGTAAGGTTGGCCTGTTTCAAGCATCCCATCACTGTGACCAAGCACTTAACACGATCACATAAGAAGGGAAGGTTTATTTTGGGTCTTAGCTTCAGTTTATGATCAGTTGGATTATTGTTTTGGGCCTCCACATTTTTGGGCTTTGCACATTGGCAGGAGCCTGTGGTGGGGGGGGGTCTGGTTGCCTCATGTCAGCCTGGAAGCAGAGAGGAAGGGCCTACTTCTAATAACCCATCCATGGCATGTCTTCCAGTGACCTAGCTTCCCTGCATAGTCTTCACCTCCTAAATGTTTTACCATCTTTCAGTAGGAACACAGGCTGAGGTTCAGTACTTCAACACATGGGGCCTCCAAGATCTGAACTGTAGCAGGACCCAGAGCTAGTCACTCTCCCTCTTAAAACTATCTATCTATCTATCTATCTATCTATCTATCTATCTATCTATCTATCTATCTAGTATTTGCTTTCATGGTAGTCCGTGTACCGTGAGTGTGCCTTAGAGGTTGGATCCAGGGGTCAGAGGTGCTGGGTCCCCTGGAACTAGAGTTACAGATGATCAGATGATTGTGAGTCACTGTATGAGTTCTGGGATATGAACCAAGGTCTTCCACAAAAGCAGTAAGTGCACTTAACTGCTGTTTTCCATTTTTCATATCATCCATCCATCCTTCATCTATCATCTAGCCATCCTTCACCCATAATCTATATATCCTTCATCCATCATCTATCCATCCATCATCCATCATTTGTCCATCCATCATCTATCCATCCTTCATCCATCATTTGTCCATCCATCATCCATCATTTGTCCATCCATCATCT
>NW_004949103.1:1089906-1090154 GCF_000317375.1 Microtus ochrogaster
ATCCTTCATCCATCATCTATCCATCCTTCATCCATCATCCATCCATCCTTCACCCATCATCCATCCATCCTTCATCCATCATCCATCCATCCTTTATCCATCATCTATCCATCCTTCATCCATCATCTATCCATCCTTTATCCATCATCTGTCCATCCTTTATCCATCATCTGTCCATCCTTCATCCATCATCTATCCATCCTTCATCCATCATTTATCCATCCTTCATCCATCATCTATCCATCCTT
>NW_004949103.1:1090554-1103692 GCF_000317375.1 Microtus ochrogaster
ATCCATCATCTATCCATCCATCATCCATCATCTATTCATCCTTCATCCATCATCTGTCTATCATCCGTCTATCCAGTTGTCCATCCTGTCATTCATCCATATACACAGTATTCTATCCTCCCATCTACCTGTCTATCTACCCAATCACTCGATTACTCATCATTCATTCAGGTATCTAGTCATTCATCTGTCTACCTATCCAGTCATTTATCCATCAGTCCATTGATCAATCAACTGATCCATCTGTCCATCAAGTCATTTGTCCAGCAATCTAATCATCCATCCATCCATCCATCTATCCATCTCCCTATCCACCATACACCCATCCATCCAACCATTCTTCCATTTTATAATCCATTCATCCACCCACTCACCCATCCAACTGTCCATATAATCATTCATTCATCTATTTAATCTATATTATCTTTCTTAATTCCTTCCTTCTTATTACCCTTCCATGCATTCATTTCTCTGTCTGTTCAACCAATACTTCGCCATCCCTCACTATAAGCCCACTTACACTAGGTTGCAAACAGGCCTTGGAATAGGGCAGTGCAAACGAGATCCCCATGACACAAGACATGTGGAGACACTTGCTCTCTGATTAATGAAAGTACAAAACCTGATGGTGATTTGGGAAGCTCCTATATCTTCCAGGTTCTCATCACTAGAGAACAGGACAAGGTGGCCAAGCGCCGGGTTTAAAAATACATGAGCTTTAATAGAGTCTTTGGCAAGACTCGGCTCCATAGAAGTGTCTATAAGGAGATGTGCCATAGGTCATTGGGGACCTTGTTCAAACCACCTGCTCCTATCATTATATGGCAGGCACACTGATGTCTGTCTGTATGCCAGGGACTTGAAAACTTCACATGACATGTGCTTCAGGCTTTGTAGAGTAGCTGGTCTCTGTAGTCACTACTTAACTCTCTCGAGATAATATGAAGACAGCCATACACAACACCTACTTGAATGACTGTAGCTGCATTTTGATAGAACTTTATACACACACATGCACTGCAACCAATGAGCCCTGTCACAGTTAGAAGGGCAGAGAGTGGTGCCTCAAAAGTGTTCCAAGTTATGGCACATGGCCAACGCCTGTGATAATAGGAATGAGGTGTGTTCATTACCTCAAGTCTTTCTAGACCTCTCTGGGCCTCCCTGCCTCCTTTACACTCTTTGTAATTCTTTCCCATTCCAGTCATCAGAGGCTAGGCTCTCTTGGGCCCTGTGACCTATCAAGTTACTTCCAAGGTTCAGAGCTCCACCTGAGTGGGCAGGATGAGCGCATGCCCAGAGGGAGTCCTAACTTCTCCAGTCACTTGTACCACCTTGTGACCCCAGGATGCTTGGTGACGACTGTCCCTGGGATTCCCCCATCATTGGCTTCATCTCTTTCCCTTTTATTTTCTAGAATCAGAACATAGTTCTTGTAAAACTCAATCTATTAAGAACACTGAACAAAGAAAGCAAGGCACCCAAAACCTGTCATCGAGAGATGGCCACACTTGCCACGTGAAGTCAGCACCTTTTCCATCCTCCACCTTGTGTTCTGCAGTCTCCAAGCCACTCCGTTCAGAAAAGTTTCCTTTGTCTGTATCATGGGCTACTTTTCTGGTCTAGGTTTTCTTTGGGTTCTGCTGAAGTCTATGTCCATTGGATGCCATTCTCTCCCATGCCGCTCGGGGACCGCCTTAGCTGTCTACACCAACTCTGATGTTGTTTCCTTCTCATTGCTTATGCTCTGCAGCTTTCTCCGGGACTTCGTTCCGGCTCTGTCTTTTCTCTTTAGGGTTCCTTCTGCTCACCCATCTTCTACTGTCTTGGGGTCTCTGAGTTCTCCATGATTCCCAGCATGGAAGAGTCCTTGCTGCCATCTGTCCTCTGCCCACTGCTGTCTCAAGTCTCTGTCTCCTCTTAAGTCATGGTGTGGAGAGGCTTAGGCATTTTTGGTTTTTTCTTGAGGAGGAGAGCTGTGGATGACATTTTTCTATGTCTCACAAACGCCTCCTCTGATAACATCTTCTTTCTCTGCCGCTGGCGTGTGGCTTTTCCTGCCTCTCCTTCTCTACATCTGTCTTAGCTGGGTTTCTATTGCTGTGATCAGCACCATGTCAAAAAAGACAGGGTTTATTTCACTTACAGCTCACAGTCCATCATGAAGGGATGTCAGGGCAGAAACTCAAGGCAGGAACCTGGAGGCAGGAACTGAAGGAGACCAGAAGTGAGTGCTGCTTACTGGCTTGTTCAGTTTCCTTTCTTATACACTGCAGGACCACCTGCCAAGCAGAGGCACTGCCCACAGTGAGCTGGGTCTCCTACATCACCAGTCATCAATCAAGATGTCCCAGACTTGCCCACAAGCCAATCTGATGAAGGCCTTTCTCAACGGAGTCCTCTCTTCCCAGATGATTTGACACAAAATCTAGCTTGTGTCAAATTGATATGAAAAATGGCCAGGATGACATTTGACCATCTTCACCCTCTTTCCCAGTGGCTCTTCTCCTTGCTTGGGGCCTGACAGGCTGTATTAATGGGGCACCTTCTCAGAAATTTGGTGGCTATGCATTAGGGTTGGATGGTTCTGGGCTTTCCTTCCTTGTGGACATTATGCCTAGGGCACACGGAGGCAGGTGGATTCCCGACACAGAGTCTTGTGAGCTAGTCACTATCACTGTGTTGCTTATGGCATTTTCTCGCAGGTCCTCTGGTTGTCCTTGTCGCTGGCACTGGGTGCTTGTTCCACCCTCAGGGTATTTGAAGACAGAGCTGGGAAAGTGCCAGCGCCTGACATTTTCTGGTCCCTCAGAAATTCCTCTTATGGCATGGTTTCTTTTGAGTCCCAGGAGACTGGGGCTCCCAACAAAACCTTTGGGCTCCAGCGCTTCCGTAAATGGGATTGAAGCCTGCGTCTGCGCCAGGCACGTGTTTGCCTTGGGCCCATGTACAGCTCTGGCTTGTAAGTGGTGGTGATGGGTATTTCATGCTGTCAAGACTTGAGGTGGTGGCTCCTGTGGTTGCTGTGATCCTGTCCCAGTGAGCCCTGCTCCGGTCACAGCTGCAGACACTCTTGCCTGAAGCTGGGAGGTTCAGAGCATTTAGATGCCTGATGAAGTCACAGCTCTGTCTCTAGTCTCTAAAATGCCCCCTTCTACACTTCCTGACATTTATCAGTTCATATTGCTACACTCGTGGGAATCATGCATCCAGGGTCCCTCTCAGGTTCAGAGGAGTGATGATGCAAATAAGGCTTGGTCCTGCCCTCCTCAAGCTCACATCACCCGAGGACCTAGAGGAACGCATGTGAGGCATCTCTGGCCTCTTACCACATGCCTAGCTCTACCAGATTGCTGCTCTGGGCTGGCGCTGCTGGTCAGGCGGTGCAAGGTTCCGGCAGGACACCCTGGGGGAGTCCCCAGGTCCTGGCCAGGCTTAACTTCGTGTACACTAGAATGATGTGCAGTGGCTGGGTCCTCTGCTTTACATTTAGTGACCCTAAACTTAGTGCAAAACAGAGGAAGCATATAGAGCCCCCGAATATCCAGCAACTCCAACCCAGAGAAGGAAAGTCAGCAAGGAGCAGGCCAGTCTGTGGGAAGCAGAGGCTTTCCACAGTCCCATGTGATAGGGACCTCCTAAGGTAGTTACGGTTTTATTAAAGCAGAACGACTGTGTATCTTAGGTGTGTCCTGAAGCCAGCACTTTTTTCTGTAAATAAGAGTGGCGGGTGTGAGCCGTGAGCTGTGGGGGAGTGCCTCCCTCCAACACACATGCACGATGGTGACATCTGCCAAATGAGGGCCCAGCATTAAGCCAAGGCCAAGTGCTCTCTGCGATCCCTGGCTGCCACACTCCGAGTTTCAAATAAGCGAGTTTATCAAGCAATTAGCAAGCAGAAGTTGAAGAACAAAGAGCAACTGACAGGGAGACAGAAGCATCAGGAAGAAAGAAACATCATCCAGTCAGGAGAGGACAGCATCCCTCAGGTGCCTGGCATAACCAGCCTGAGAGAGCAAACGGAGGTCACACCCTCAGACCGGGGGCGTACTACATCTAGTGGAGATCAGCTGGGGACACAGGCAATAACTACTGGGGGTCCTGGTGAGCGTTCTCTCCATGATGAGCTCCCAGCCTCCTGTTTCCAACTCAGACATTTTGTGTCATGGGATAAGCAACGGTGACCTCTGTTTGAAATGTTAATTTTTTTTCATACACTATATCTTGACTGTGTTTCTCACTTCCTCCCAACTCCTCCCAGATCTTCTTCACCTCCTTTAAACTTCTAAAAGAAGACAAAAACCCACGAAGAAAAATCATAGAGTTTGTTTTGTGTTGGTCAACGACTCCTGGACATGGAGCCTATTGGAGAAAACAGATTTTCCCTTTCTGAGCAGGTATCAGTTGTAACTAGATTCATGGTTAGAGGTGGGACCTCAATGCCCACTTCCCCTGCCAGTGATGGAACACTGCCTGGCTCGAACCTCTGTAGTCCTGTGCGTGCTGCCACAGTCTCTGAGGCCACACGAGTATCAGTCCTGCGGTGTCTGACAGAAACTCTTTCCTTGGAGTCATCCACCACCTCTGACTCTTTACAACCTTTCCACATAGATCCCTAAGCCTGATGTGAGGGGTTGATGAAGATGTCCACTGAGAACCGAGGACTCCAGGGGCATGGTTTTAACCCCCTACTGTTTGCTCTTCTCGCCCTTCCCTGTCACAGAGTCAGGGAGACAGGCTATCCTCAAACAAGGGACCTGGGAGAAGACAAACAGACATTGGTCTGAAAAGGAGCAGGGAAACAAACTGACTTTCAGCGTCAGCTCCTCAGTGAGCTCCAGCAGCACGTGACCAGGGGGATGTAAATATGGTGGCTGTTAAACCATGCTTTGTAGGCAGAGTCTTGTCAGACCGCTGATCTGCTCTGTCTCACCAGCTGCTCCCAAATAACCACCCGGAGACTTATTATTAATTACAAATGCTCAGTCAATAGCTTATGCTTATTGCTAACTAGCTCTTACAACTTAAATCAACCCATTTTTATTTAGTTTCTTGATGCCATGTCTCGCAAGTGCTGGGGTTAATGGTGTGTGTCATCACCCAGCCTGGTGGTTCCCAATCTCAAGCCCCCTTCCCCTGTCTGCTCATGATTCACTGGCCCTGGTTCCGTAAATCACTGAACACCCAGTTTCTGACAATGAACTCCCTTCCATGTTAGTGAGAGTAAGCTCACTTTCCTTCCTTCCAGGAGGTACGTTGGAGACAATATTTGAGTCTAAACCATCTGCCCTCCGTTTTACTGATGGGGAAACTGAGACCTTGGATATCGGTTTGGAAATTTGTCCTGGGCATCCTAAAGTGTTTTTCAAAACTTCTAAAAAAAATAAAAATCCAAATTGTGCTGAACTCACTTGAACTGCCAAGTAAGTTCACGCTGGCACCCTTAGGAGGGCAGTGCGTCATGAATTCCCAAGTGGTGATGAGGGACTAGCTCAGAATAGGCCTAAGTCAGGGCCCCACCCAGGGTTGCCAGCTGCTGTTCACAGTGCAGTTTCCTATCCTCAGTCCCCCGCCCCACCCAACGCTGCTCCTGGGGGAGGGGCGGTGCTCATGTCTGCATCTTGCTCCCTGTCTATCTCAGGTTGTGGTGTCTCTGGGCTCCCGCTTGACTCTCAGTCCTTGACACCCCCATTCTCCATCCTGAGAACCCCCTCTTCTCTCCAGCTGGAGTGCAGGGCACCTCTCTCCTGCCTTAGGTTCTGGGGACTTCAGTAGGGTGTTGCTTTCATCACTGGTTGGTGCTGGGAAGCCAGAAGCACTGTGATTCAGCAGGCATGCATGCCCAGATCTGCACATGTGTGGACACACATGTATACAATGGTGTTATGGGAGCACATAGACACACGTCTGCATGCCATCAACCATGCATAGTCATGCACATACATATGAGGGTGTGTGGCGTGTGTGTGTGTGTGTATACATGTGAGTGTTTATGTGTGAGAACTCCTGGAGTATGTATTCGGGGCACTTCCCTAGCTAGCCCCAGTCAGCCCTCCCTCCCCCATCTCCACGGGTAATCAGTTTTCCTTGTACACTGCTGCATTTTTGCTCATTAGTACTAGCCTGCGCTCTCTCCTCCTTTTGGAACAAGGAGAAACAGAAATTCTCATATTAAACTTCCCGACACTCCTTCCTTAGCATCCCCCAAGCCCTGTCCATCTGCCCATTCAGCTCTCTGACTCTGCCCAGAGTGTGTGGCAGTGAGAGCCACCTGTCCTTACTGCCCCATCTCCCTGTCTTCCTTAAAGGCTGCCCTGTCTTTCCCTGACAGAGCCCCTGCTGAAGACCCCCACTTGCACACCACATCTGTAGATTTTCCATGTTCTTGTCTGCCCTCTAGGCTTGGGGATGCTGTCCCTCCTGCTGTACCCCTTTGTCATAGTTAGCTTTCTCAGTTTGACCTAGTCTAGAGCAGTGGTTCTCAACTTTCCTGATGCTTTGACCCTCTATTGCAGTTCTGCATGTTGTGGTAACCCCAACCATATTTTTTTTTTGCTACTTCATAATTTTGCTACTGTTTTGAATCATAATGTAAATATCTGGGGATCCCTATGAAAGGTTCATTTGATCCCTAAGGGGTGGCACCCCACCAGTTGAGAACTGCTGGTCTCGAGTCATCTGAGAGGAAAGACTGGATTGAGGAATTGCCTAGCTCAGACTGGCCTGTGGACACAGCTGTGGGGATTGTCTTCATTAGATATAGATGTAGAACAGCCAGACCACTGTGGGTGCCATCATTCTCTAGGCTGGTGGTGCTGGGTTGTAAAAGAAAGCTGGCTGAACATGAATCTGGGAGCCAGGCAGCCAGCAGCCTTCTCCACTGTTCCTGCCACACTTCCCTGGCTGTGAGTGAGCTCCTGACTTCTCTCAGTGATTGGCTGTGACCTGGAAGTGTAAGCCAGATAAACCCTTCCTCAAGCTGCTCTTGGTCATGGTGTTTGTTACGGCAACAGAATAACACTAGAACCCCCCACTTCTGTCAGCTACCCTAACACTCCTCCATAAACCTTGACCCTTAGCCTCCCTTTTCTCCGTAGCTCCGTGACCCTCGTCCGCAGACCAGCTGCCGGTCCTCTCGTTCCTTCTCAGCCCGGGTCCTGCTGCTCTCAGCCCCTGCGTCTGTGCCAGCTCCATCTCTGTCATAGTCCACTGGTCTGCATTCACCCCTCTGACATGACCTATCTCCTGCTTAGGCACACTGATCCTGCCCAAAGCGGGGGTGGGGGTGGCCCTTGCTTCCTATGATTCCTCAGGGGCATCTGAAACCGTAGAAGCTCCCGCTCTGTCCCCCAAGCACTTATTTTCCCACGTGCATCCTTTGTCTGGCACGCCTCTCCCTGGTCTGCACATCTTCTCCCCTGCGTCCTTTCCTTCCATTCTTGCTCTGCTCTGACCTTGTGCTTGGGGGAACCCTTCTCTGACCCATCACCCCAACAGCCAGTTCACTCAAGTGAGAAACAGAGACCTAGGGAAGGAGGGGGCCTGTGGAGCTCCGGGGTTCACCCATGCTGCTGATTCCCTAGGACTGGAGAGCCAGTGCTGGGAGTCCTGGAACAGCGTGGGTGTGAGCTGCCTGTCTTGAGGGCTGGGCCCACACAGTACCTCTGAGGATGGAATTCTGCCCTTAATTCCCTTGGGAAGCTCACATTTGTGTTCTCATTCAGTTGAATTCCCCACCATCTCCCTAGGGGCATGCCCTGTGAGAGAGAAGCTAGGCCAGAGCCTGGGTTGAGGGACAGAAGCCTTGCCAGTCCAACAGCCCCTGGACCATGACTTAGAACCACCACCTCCTGGGAACCAGGCCCAGTCTTCCAAGCAGTCAGAGGCTTGCCATGGCCAGCCCTGTGGAAGGGCATTTGCTCTTGCAGGGAGCCAGAGCGCTGCAGCATCACTCAACAGATGTCCCACATGTCTCTGCCTCCCACTTAGGACCCAGAGAAGCCAAACCTGCTACTCGGACATCTGCCTGGAGGTGATGCCTCAGTTTCCCAGGCTGGGGACCACCTGACTCTGTCTCTCTCTACTCTGTTCCCCCTACCCAAGGTTCTACTGCAATGCTGGCCACAGGCACTCCTATTCTATGGGTGGTAATGCTCACTGATTTTCCATCTTTCCTCTACTTCCAGTCAAGGACACTCAACTATGTAATACTGGATTTTGTCTCTGGTCATAACATTGGTTCTGTTGAAACCTGTGGCTCAAGGCAGTAAAAAAGCAGAGGGGACTCCAGCAGAATGGGGAACTGATGCTAGAATTGGGGCTTCAACATGAAATGTAGAGGGGGTCACAACCCATTCTATAACACCTGATAAGTGTCCAGGGTTTGGGGTGTAGCTCTTTTGGTCTGAACCTTCACCCCACTGGGAGGTGTGGGAACCAAAGTTCCTGGGAAGTGACACCAGAGGGTCTGTGGGGACCTGCACTCGTGGCTCTGTGCAGCCACACAGCTCCCTGCTGTATTTGTCCCCAGCCACTTCAGGGACTGCTGGAAGGGGGACAGTCTTCCTTCTGAGGCCCCTAGCCACAGCAGTCCTGTCGGGGCTGCTCCACTCCTCCAGGCTGTTGGCCTTGGCTTCCTTCCCTGTCCCTTCATTGTTGGCAGGGCCTCAGCATGCTTCTGGGTCATCAAGAGCTTCTGAGTAGCCAAGCATCCTCTTCCTTGACAAATGCGCTTGGCAAGCTGCCCTGAGTGCTGAGCCCCGAGCGATGTCCAAAGCACAAATGTCCTAGCACTGTGCAGGCTGCTCCCCTGCACTAATGCACTCTGCCCACAACTTTCCTTCCCCTGAGGAACAACAGACCCACAGAGCATTTCAGGGCTGTGCCCGGACCCCAGCATTGCCATGGGCAGAAACACTGAGATGGACACGGCATCATGACATTTGTGTCTGAGTCCTCGTGCTGCCACCTTTGGAAACTAAGCTGGGGACTAGAGTTCAGTAATGGACATAGTCCCTTGGTGTCTAAAGGAGAGACTTCCAGGACTCCACAGATGGCAAAATCTGTTAAGTGTTCAGGCCTCTTAGAGAACATGGCGAAGCATTGCTGAGACCCTCTCCTCATACCCTCCCATAGAGGTGAAACCATCTCTGGATGTTACTTACTGTGGGCTCCATTAGGATTCGGGGCATAGTGACAGAAAGAAGGAAGAAAGGAAGGAAGGAAGAAATAAAGAGAGTAGAAAGAAGACTGTACGCTCAGTGCAGAAGTGACTTCTTTCTCAGGTATTTCCCACCTAAGGCTGGTTGACCCCTTGCTGTCAACCCTGCAGGCATGGAGGGTCAACTGAACCTTATGTCCAAAGTTGCTAAAAGAGTGAGATTCAGATGTCCTGACCACAAAAACGGTCTGGGAGGTGATGCATATGGTAATTCACCTGATGTGCTCATCCCAGACGTCAGATCCACACGTTCACACATCATTCACAATTATCATTTGTCAATTTAAAGTCTGCCAAAACACTCTCGAGTGACGTGCTCACCTCTCTGGCCAGCTACACACACAGCTGGTTCAATTGCATTTGCTCAGAGGATGTGCTTAAGTCCTCAGCCTTGAACTCCAGAGCACAGGCTTTTGGTGGAAACCGAGTCATTGCAGATGACGTCAAAGTGACATAAGGTTATAACGAGGAGGGGCCCTCATCCAATGACCAGTTTCTTCATGAGAAAAGAAGACAGAAACATCGAAGAGATCCCTGTGACAGTGCTGGTAGAGCCTGGGGCAGTGCTGCCACCAGACTCAGTGGAAGGGCCTGGGAGAAGAGGGAGCTGTAGATTCTGATCTTGGATTTTGTCCTCTAGAAGGGAGGTAGAGTGTGAGAACAGCTTCTCTCTGTCTCTCTGTCTCTCTGTCTCTCTGTCTCTCTGTCTCTCTGTCTCTCTCTTTACTTTCTCTCCTCTCTCCCCTCTCTCTCTCTCTCTCTCTCTCTGTCTCTCTGCCTCTCTCTCTCTCTCTCTCTCTCTCTCTCCCTCTCCCTCTCCCTCTCCCTCTCCTCTCTTTCTGTGTATGTTATATTTCCCTTATTCCCTCCCCTCCCACCCACCCCTCCCTTTCCCTTCTCCTTCCTCCTCTTTGAAATAGGGTCTCAAGTAGTCCAGGCTGGTCAAACTCTCTATACAGCTGATGACCACTTTGCGCTCACAGAAGACATCAACAAGAGGGACTCCTCCAAGAAACTGTGGTGCCCTGAGAAGATGCAGGCCCTGGGCGCCTACAAAGTCCTTCTGTCCAAATGTGCTGTTTAAAAGTCAGACCTGGAAACAGCACTGACAGAATGACATTGCCACCCGTAAAACACACTCCCCAAAGGACCCCCAGAGTCTCTTGCCCATCTAAAGGAGCAGCATGCTGCCACATTCTAAACCTGAGCTTCCTAAAGGCAAGCGAGAAGGGGTATACAAGCACACATCCCATGAGCTGAGAGAGGGTGTGGCCCTGATGTCATGGGACCTTATTGAGCTGATACCCTGGGCTAAGGAGGATGCTTGTATTCAGTTATGCCCTTAGCTCATCAGCCAGGCCAGGCTTTGGAACCCGCTAAACTTGGCCACAAACTCACCAGCTGGGGGTCCAGGCTTCAGCAGCAGTTTTATCTGCCTTCCCTCTGCACCAGTGCTGCCTGTCCCTTCAAACACCATGGAGGACAGCCTGGAGTGTCAGGATCTGAAAGTCCCATTAGACTGAACTGCCCTGTCCATGTTCAGAGGCTGTAACTCTAGAGTAAGGACCGCTTCCTTCTCTTTCCTCTTTGCTTGTTTTGAGAAAGGTCTTGGTTTCTGGTCCAGGCTGGCCTGAAACTCATGAGAACCCTTCCTGCCTCAACTGGGGTTACAGCTATGAGCCACAACGCCCAGTTTGAGGACCTCAAGGACCTCTTTCTCATTTGCGACAGAGGTCTCTCCTTCCCCTGGCACAGCTGGAGAGGAGCCTTCGGGGGGGGGCTCTCGGATCCCCAAACAAGCACATCTTGGCTGACAATACTGCAGACCCAGGTGCTGTGCCTGGGGTCAGGCAGCACCATGGGGTGGGTCTAGGTGACCTGGGAGGTAGAGGGTAGCCATTCCTTAGAAACCAGGGAGCCAGAATGCACTCACCATTGTCCTCCTTGCCCTCTCATTCTGCCCCCAGGGTGGGCAAGGGCATGACCTCTCATTAGAACTCTGGCCCACTCCCAAGAGTGGCTGTCATTGGTTCAGGGAGGTGCCAATCATTGTCCTTTTGGAATTTCCCATCTGAAAGTTGGCTCCCACCCAACTTTCCGATGAGGCAGAAACAGAAACCATTAGAGAGCCCAAGTAGTGAAGCAATGTGAGATTTGATGACCCATGTGTTGTGATGTAGGCTTAAAACTTAAAAGTAAGGATTTGGAAAATATTTGAAGCTGAATGTTGACGTGATTCATTGTGGGGGGTGCCAGCTATCATCCAAAAGATCAGAGACCTGGCTGACCAGAAATAAGATGAGTTTTGTTCTCCCTTCCCCACCCCAGGCAGCACAGGAAGGAACCCAGAATCCCCCAGGACGCAAGGAGTGATCATCATCCAGAAACAAAGAAAACAAGTTTATCCAAACCCAAGTTAACGAGTACAAAAAAAAACCGAAAGCCCCGAGGAGGCGATAATTACAGCCCAGAGCTGGGTCTCTGAAAACATGTTCTAAAACGGACAAAGCTGAAACCACAGTCAGGAAGGGAGCAGGGGATGGAAGAAAGGCTGTCAGGGAGAGCCCAGTGGGATGGCCCCAGCGTGTGCAGCAGCGTCTCAGCTGCCAGCCTGTCCTGCTCGCTTCGTTTCCTTCCCCACAAGGGCGCTGCTGAGGACACAGTGGGAACCCTCCGTGGGAAGCCAGATGTGACCAGAGAATAGAACATACCTTACGCAGGAGGAGCAGAATCCCGTGGCAAAGAGAGGGTGATGGCAAACTCAGTGCCCTCAGATGCTGGAAAATTCTCCAAACACAGCAGCCTCATGAGTGTGGACAGTCCCAGAAGTGGTCATCCCTGAACACAGTTGTCCGCAGATGCAGTCATTCCTGAGCTTAGAACCCCTGAGGGTGTCCTGGAATGGGATTGTTGTGTCTGGGTGGCAGTCCTCCGGGTCTGCACCTTCCTGCTCTCTTGGGCAGTGTTCCTAAGGACCACCCTCTGCTCTCTCTCTTCCTGGGATCACCCCACAGCTGATGGAAACTCTTCCTTTCTGTGTCCATCAGGATGTGGATGAGGGTGGCTTCATCCCAGGCCCTGGAAAAGGTCACCCACTCACTGTAGTTTTTCTGAGGATGAGAAACAAGTGGGTGACAGAGGCCCTGGGGCTGCTGGACAGAAGCCCCTCTGTGAAGACGGACAGCTTAGGCCAACAGTCTCATCAGCATGCACGTCCGTCACAGTCTGTTGTGCAGCCTGTGCACAGAGGTCTGATTTCAGTATCATTACTAAGGACTCCAGCTTTCCTGTAAGTAGTTGGTTATTTCCCAGGAACACAGACCCAAGTGGAGAAAAATGACAAAAACCCACTATTTGCCAGTGTGTCTGCTAGGGAAGGGAGGGAGAAACAACCACCCAGGCTAGGCTTCCTGCAGGCTCTGACAGCAGACAGACCTGAGCAGCAGACCCTAGCAGGTTTTTGTGCCTCTATGCACTAAAGAAAAGACAAAATAATAAATTGTGATGACATGCAATAGTGTGGCTGCTGGAGGAAAGCTGCAGGCAGGATTTAGAGTGGAAAGGTGATTTCAAGTCTCAAGATTCTCTGACATCTAACATGGTTAATCACCAGTATGCCTCTTTCCCCAGTTATCTACCACTCTCATTGTCCATTCAGTCACTAACCAGCTGGGTACCATTCATCTACCCTTGAATCAGCCCCCCAACAATCATCTATTCATAAGTCCATCATGTATCTTTCCATTCATCCTACCCACCTATCATCCATCCATCCATGCATCCATGCATCCATCCATCCATCATCCATCCACCTATCATCCACCCATCCATCCATCCACCTATCATCCATCCATCCATCCACCTATCATCCATCCATCCACCCACCTATCATCCATCCATCCATCCATCCACCTATCA
>NW_004949103.1:1104813-1106473 GCF_000317375.1 Microtus ochrogaster
CACCTATCATCCATCCATCCATCCATGCACCTATCATCCATCCATCCATCCACCTATCATCCATCCATCCACCTATCATCCATCCATCCATCCATCCATCCACCTATCATCCACCCATCGACTCACTCATCCACCCATTATCTACTCATCTACCATCTACCCACCCATCGAGCACTCCTGTTGACTCATCCACATTTGTGATCTATACATACCCTTACCCATTTATCTATATATCTACCATGCATCATTTAACCCATCTCACCAGCCCATCATCCATCATTCCATCTACCTAGTCATCATCCACCATCAATCTATCCACTCATTTGGTTATCATCCATCAATCTACCAACCAACCAATCACCCATCCATTTATCCATTCAGCCTTCCACCCATTCCAACAACTCATCATCTTCCCACCTATCCATTTACTCAGCTACCATCCATCCATTCCCACTCATTCACTCATCATCTACCCACTCACCAAGTACCCATCCATTCATCCATACATCCATTATTCATCCTTCCACCCATCTTGGTAATGCATCATCAACCATCCATCTGTTTATTTAGGAATGGGCTTAGCTGGCTGTCCTTCCCTGGCTGGATTCCTTGGGTGCCTGCCATCTAATGTAGAAAAGGGTTTTTGCTGATTTCACTTGAGCTTCTTCTCATCTCCAAAATTTAGTGAGGCTGATCGTGCAGCTCTTCTCCACTCTCAACACCCTGCTTAGTTCATGGGGCAGACAGTGGCCTGGGAATAACACGTAGATGCAGGGTCTGCTGAGGCCATTTCCCCAGTTTACTGCTGAGCCTGACTTGGGGCAGCCTAGGTCTGAGAGTGTGGAAAGAGATTCCAGTTCCAGCCACAGCAAAAATTCACATGGAAAACTGAGATGCAGGAGGTTTGATGTCACAGGGAGGTGTTTGGTGGTCATCTCTCCCTATGCCAGGTTCTCATGTGCTTAGTTCACATCTCACTCCAAACATCTGTGAGTGTGGGTACACAAACCCACAGTCTGTACTGTTCTGGGTCCAGAAGTCACACTGTTTGGGGGACTTAAGGGCAGATATCTCTGGTCTATGTTCCAACACTTAGACCCTAGGTCCTGTAACCTGGATGCCATCAAGAGTTCAGGATCTTGGGTCGCAGGCCAGGAATCCAGAGTCCTGACTCAACCTTATTGCATCTGGTAAGAGACCAAGTTGGAGATCTGTACAAGACAGAGGGTGCCTCTCTGTCTAGACTCCAGGAGACAGCGCCTTGAACGTGTAGGAATGTGTTGGAAGGCAGAGTTCCGACAAACCACCAAGGTGGCAATAGTTTAGTAATGAAAGCCTGTCCACCCACTGAGTCTCACTTTGTTTTTTGTTTTTTGAGATGGGCCTTTTTTTTTTTTTGGTTTTTTTTGAGACAGGGGTCCCTTTTTTTTTTTATTGAGCTCTACATCATTTTTCTCTGCTCCCCTCCTCGCCTCCCTCCTCCCTGCTTCAGCCCTCCCCCAAGGTCCCCATGCTTCCAGTTTACTCAGGAGATCTTATCTTTTTCTACTTCCCATGTAGATTATATCTATGTAAGTCTCTCTTAGTGTCCTCATTGTTGTCTAAGTTCTCTGGGATTGTGGTTTGTAGGATGGTTTTCTTTGCTTTATGTTTAAAAACC
>NW_004949103.1:1106726-1114384 GCF_000317375.1 Microtus ochrogaster
AAAGTGGTATTACTGAGTCTTGAGGAAGGTTGTTTTCTAATTTTCTGAGAAATCGCCACACTGACATCCAAAGGGGTTGTACCAGCGTCCATTCCCACCAGCAATGCAGAAGTGTTCCCTTTTCCCCACAACCTCTCCAGCATGAACATTGATGCAAAAACACTAAATAAAATATTGGCAAATTGAATCCAAGAACACATCAGAGCCATCATCCACCATGATCAAGTTGACTTCATTCCACAGATGCAGGTACAAAAATCTGTCAATGTAATCCACCATATAAACAAACTGAAAAATAAAAAGCACATGATCATCTCATTAGATGCCGAAAAAGCTTTCAACAAAATACAACATCCCTTCATGATAAAGGTCTTGGAGAGAGCAGGGATACAAGGAACATACCTAAACATAATAAAAGCAATATACAGCAAGCTAACAGCCAACATCAAACTAAATGGAGAGAAACTCCCAGCAATTCCACTGAAATCAGGAACAAGACAAAGTTGTCCACTTTCTCCATATCTATTCAATATAGTTTTTGAAGTCCTAGCTAGAGCAATAAGATCAAGGGGATACAAATCAGAAAAGAAGAAGTCAAACTTTCACTGTTTGCCGATGATATGATAGTTTACATAAGTGATCCCAAAAATTCTATCAAGGAACTTCTGCAACTCATAAACACTGTCAGTAATGTACCAGGATACAAGATTAACTAAAAAAATCAGTAGCTCTCCTGTACACAGATGATAAAAGGGCTGGGAAAGAAATCAGAGAAACAACACCCTTCACAATAGCCACAAATAGCATAAAATATCTTGGAGTAACTCTAACTAAACAAGTGGAAGACTTGTATGACAAGAACTTTAATTTGAAGAAAGAAATCGAAGAAGACACCAGAAAGTGGAAAGATCTCCCATGCTCTTGGGTAGGCAAAATTAACATATAAAAAATGGCAATCTTACCAAAAGCAATCTACAGATTCAATGCAATGCCCATCAAAATCCCAGCAAGAGATGGGTCTTACTAGACTGGCTCTGGCTCTCCTGGAACTCACTCTACAATCCAGGCTAGCCTTGAACTCACAGAGATCCTCCTGTCTCTGCTTTCCCAGTGTTGGGAAGGTGTACACCATTATGCCTCGCTGAAGTCTTTTTTGTTGTTGTTGTTATTGTTGTTTGTTGTTTTTCAAGACAGGATTTCTCTGTGTAACAGCTCTGGCTGTCCTGGAACTTGCTCTGTAGATCAGACTGGTCTCAAACTCACAGAGATCCACCTGCCTCTGCCTCTCAAGTGCTGGGATTAAAGGCGTGCGCCACCACCGCCCAAGGAAGTCTCACATTCTTGAGTCTAACTTGGAGTCCATCCTCTCCCTCCGGTGGTTGTTGGTGGGATAGTCCAGCTGCCCTGGCCTACCTGGCACCTCAGGACCTTGTACTGCTCCAACTTCTTCCTTGGCTCCACTGTCTTCAGGTTGTAGCCTGTCTACAGGCTGCCAGTAAGGTTTAGCACGCTCTACTCCTTCTTCAGACTTCCCCCCTGTAACTATTATTATTCTGCTAGGCTCACCAGGGCACCTTCCCCTCCAGGATCTGAAGGGAGCTCTGGAGATTTTCAGTTCTGCCAGCCCTTGCTTGCACGGAGCCTTTAACTTAGAATTCACTCCCTGCACCCCAGCAGATCAGAACCTGATTCTCCACGCCTCCTTTCTCCTCCTTGGAGGCCAGCCTTCAGCCTAGATACCTAGCCCTTCTGTGGCTCTGCTTGAGGTGGTGTACCACAGAGCTCGATTTGTGGTTTGCATTCTTTCCTGACCTCCTGCCAGGTTGTCAGGTAAGACTGTGTGTGGATGGTGGAATCCGTCTGTGGAGGGCTTTGTGCCCTGGCCCGGCTGTGCTGATAGCTCTGGGATCACTGACCCTGTTCCTCTAGCAGGCATCACAGGCAGCATATACCCATATATGCATTAGAGGCTCCGGGGTGGCCTGGGTGGAACATCCCCCAGACCCAACTAGGGCTATGGAGTAGCCCAGCCGCAGACACATAGCAGACTTTGGCCAAATGAAGGACAGATCTGGAGCTGTCACTTTTCTTGGGCTTGAGAGACTCTAGGTGCTCTGAGATAAGGATGTGTATTTTCTAACTTTAAGTCACCTTGGGAGGCTGGGGCTGACTCTGTAGCTGCCTGGGTGACTGCTGTCCTTCTAATGGTGGCTCCATCCATTTTAAACTCGGGCACTTCATTGTCCGACTTCCTGGCAGCTGCTGCAGCTGCAGGGGAACCAAATTGGCTATTCATTCTGCTGGCCAAAATACCAGTGAAGCCACTTCCCCGTCCATCAGGGTATCACACACAAAACAGCCTCCTCGTTGCGGCCCCACATCTGTCTCCGTGTGTGGAATTCAAAACCAAACCATGTTTGTGATGAAATTCCATGTATAAAGCAAGCACGGGCATTGGTGATGGCTAAGATTCCAGAGGATTCTGCAAGGTCGTGGCATTGAGATGGGGGGGTCAGGACCTGGTATCTCCTTCCCTAATATATTTGAACAGCTTGGTTTGGCCGGCCATTCCCCAAACTCTCAAACTCTATAGAGACAGGGGTAGCATTTGAATTGTTCCACCCACACTGATCACACTCCGTGATTCTGGGGTGTCAGGACTCCTGGCTGCAGGACACCCACTGTGGATTTTCAGAGAGTGGAAATGCATTTCAGTTCATCTCAGTCTTCCCTGTGAGCTGGAGAAATTCCCTATTTCAGACGAATAGTTGAAGAAATGACTAAGCAGGGACTTTATGTAACAGCCATTAAGATAATTGACACTCATTTTGATTCAAGGTACAATATTCTCTGTAAAAAGAGGTATTTTTCTGCTTTCTTGAACACTTCTAAAAGGCTGGGAATTAAATCTCTTCCCCAATAAAAATTAAAAGCCCAGCTTCCCATCTAAATATTAAAATCTCGCTGGAGCAGGAAGCATCTTGGGAGCCTGGTGGGTACACAGCTCAGCAAACAGCCAGGGCTTGCTGCATGTTTGATGCTTCCTAGTTAGCATGCTATAGTACCTAGGAGGGGGCTGGGGCGGGAGTGGGGAAGCAGCCAGTCCTAGGCTTAGCAAGAAAGTGACACCGTGGGGATGTCATGTAGTCAGCCTCCAAAGTCACGGTCATTTCCCCAGGACTGGGCTGCCCCAGGAGGCACAGGGGGGAGCATGAGCCCTGGTGTGCTCTAGGTAAGTAATCAGGAAAGTGAAGCCATGAAGGAGGAAGGCTGGCAGCTGGACAGCTGGCCTCCACCCTCCTTTCTCATCCTGCATGTCCCAAGCCCCTTTGTATTTTTATTTTATTTTATTTCCCTGCTTTTGAGACAGGGCCCTACTATGTAGCCCATACTAGATTTGAACTCATGGTCTCCCAGCCTCAGTCTCCCAAGTCTTGGGATTATAAGTGTGTTAGCACCACCTTTGGCCACTTTTGAGACATGTAACTCTAAACCACACCAATCCTCCATTGTCCTGTCATCGTACAGCAAGGAGCCAGGAGCATGCAGAGGCCTGCCTTACCCATGGCCTCAGCAGCTTCCCACCTGCACAAATGGTAGTGTGACCCAGGATCTCTGTGGCCCCCTTCTATATTCTGGCCCTGTCTGGCATCTGTGGCAGTAGCCCCTCCCTATAAACCACATACTGCTGGGTGTCCACCTCTTCATGAGTCAGGGGAAGTTGTTACACTCTTTTTTTTTTTTTTTTTTTTTTTTTTTTTTTTTTTTTTTTTTTTTGTCTGTTCTAACTGATATATTCTTGGGCTTGGTTCCCCTGATGTGGTCTTAATACACTCATGTATCCCCACAATCCTAATTAACCTCAATGAACATTTATTTAGACAGGGTTTCTCTGTAGCTTTGGAGCCTATCCTGGAACTCACTTTGTAGACTAGGCTGGCCTTGAATTCATGGAGATCCTCCTGTCTCTGCCTCCCAAATGCTGGGATTAAAGGCATGCGCCACCACCATCCAGCTCACCTCAATGAATTTATTGGCTGGAGAGATGGCTCAGTGGTTGAGAGCACTGGCTGCTCTTCCAGAGGTCCTGAGTTCAATTCCCAGCAACCATATGGTGGCTCACAACCATCTCTAATGAGATCTGGTGCCCTCTTCTGGCCTGCAGGCAGAACACTGTACACATAATAAATAATTTAAAGAAAAACCTCACCTCAATGAATTTATAGGATGACTTCCTTTCAACTCCCAGGAATAAGTCATTTATCAGTATGCGCTAGAGGTAGTGGCAGGTAGGTGACGGTGCCATCCGTGTGTCCACTCAGGCATACAGTCATCCTCCATCTTAAAAAATGGGGTAAAAAGCTACTTAAAATACAGTTTCACAGGACAAGGCATAGTCTGAAACCCACTGTGTTTACAAAACATGGAGGAACTCAGAGCAGGCACAACCAGCTGTCAACAGGCCCCTACTGTGAGAGAAATACACTTGCTCATATATGCAGGCAATTGCTCGTGGTTCTTACAGGAGGACCGGTTCCTGGGGTCAAGAGCGGCAGGAGAGAAAGGGTTGGGAGTTGGGCAAGACCCACCTTGAATAAGGGCATGTAGCGAATGTGCACAGAGGTGCTCTGAGGGGCTGCAGCTGGGGATATATCCTGCAGGACCCCAAGGGCAGGCCAGTGCAGATGCCTGAATACTAACACTCCTCCCTATTTTTTTCCCCTCGAGACAGGGTTTCTCTGTGGCTTGGGAGCTTGTCCAGGAACTAGCTCTTGTAGATGTCCTCCCTTTTGTTTATTATAAAAAGGTGAGGATTTAGAAAGGGGTAGCAGGTGAGGCAGGAATGAGGACGCCATGTTCTCAAGACTGCTTCCTGCTGACCTGGGGGGGGCATCATAATCTTTGGGGGAGAAAAGCCGAGAAAGCTGGGGTGATGGCTATTTCACTTCACTGTTCAGGCACTGTGGAGTTGTCCAGCGCCTCTTAGACCTGGCAAGTCGTACTCAAGGTGGATCCAAGTTGACTCCCTGGAGCTCCCAAGAATTCCTTGAGTTTGTAAAAAGCTAAGTTTTAGACACATTAGCAGCCATTTCTGCTGTGTAACTGTTAGGTTTTAGAGTTTTACTTCTACTGGTGAATGTTCCCAAAGAGGCAGGGAGAAAGGGACCCTGTACCTCACCTCTAGCAATTTCTTGGGGAGTGGGAGTCACTGGGCCTCAGCATCCTGAGCACAAGCCTGGCGTGATTCAAGGTTGAGCTGCTGCGATGTTATGAGCCTCCAGGGGCATTAGCAGAAGCCAGGCGGATACTCTGAGGGCTGCCTCTGTGGCGAGACGCACAGGTGGGGCGGGTGAGGTCCCTGACATTCTCTCCGGACCCCGGCATCTAGCGTTTTTACGTGAGGATGCACCAACTGGCTCCGGCGCGTGCTGTGCAGTCAGCAGCATTAATCTTTCACGTTGCTCATTGTCGGGCGTTTGCTCCTTTCATCTGCTGCAGGCAGAAGGCTCTGGTTCTGGGAAGAGTGCCAGGATGTTTGTCTTATCATGTGGCACTGACCCGAGGCCTCCTGAATGCTCCTGTCTTCTCCTAGGCAGAGGTTTTGGGGGCAGAAGGGCCTGGGCAGCATTGGCTCCTTCCTTTTCTGTCTCTGTAGAGCAGGTTAACGGAACTGTCCCTAGTAACTCCATTTTGTCCTAGTTTTAACTGGGGTGTTCTCACACGGCCCCGCCTCCAGCTTTAGGAGGCCCATCGTTTACAACATAAAACAAATTGTTTTAATCAACTGAACCTTTGAAACTTCTGCCCCTGGCTTGCCTCTGGAGTGATGTCGCTGTGGTTGCCAGCTTTATAAACCCTACCTCTCTCTTGGGTGGAGAGCCTGCTCTTGATTACCTGAAAATGAAGGCCCCTTCATCTGACCTTCACTGGGTGGCCTTCTCCTGTGCCTCATGTGGGTACAACTTCTGGGCACCACAGATATGAAGGAAGGGCAGTGTTATTGGTGCCGCATGTACAGTTCAGCTTGTGTGTTCTGAAAGGCCTCTTACCCAGTTGGAGGAGCTGAGGAGCTGGACACGTGACACCTGAGCGCCAGAGAGGTCTGGGCTGAGTAACGGGATGCGGAGGGGAGCTCTGCCTCATCCCATGTCCATAGCTGAGGAAACAGGAATTTGTGGATTATGCCTAGGTCAGTGTGTAATAGGGTGCTGCACAGGTCCAAACTATATATGGAGCCTCCTCCCTTCTGTATTAAGGCATTGGGGACATGTGGCCTGTGCCGGGACTGGGTGGTAGGGACTGGGTGGTAGAGTGCGGTGGCCCCATGGAGGCACCTGCACTGGCACACAGACCACACTGTTGGGTGACTGTGAACACAGACTCATCCCAGCACGGCACAGGGCTCAAGTGCTCTCTCATTCACTCTCCGTGACATTGGCTCAGGACCGTGATCCCTCAGCTTCAGAAGGAGCTGAAGACTTCCTTGTTCACCTGGGGACTGGGGGAGCAGAGAGTCGTGGAGGCAGGACCCAGGAAACAAAGGAAGGAAGACATAAAATCCAGTGTGGGCCAGGTGTGGCATGACATGTCTGTAATCTCTGCACCCAGGAGGCAGAGGCAAGCAAATCTCTGTGAGTTAAAGGCCAGCTGGGTCTACATAGCAAGTTCCAGGGCAGTTGGAGCTAAGCAGTGAGATGCTTCCTCAGACATAAATAAATGAAATTCACCACCGTGAAGTCAGAGGTTATGGTGTTGGCCTCATGCTCCAGGACCGCAGCCAGCTGCCTGGAACTCAGGTTCTTATTTGTACAGAGGCCATGGTGAGGGCCTGAAGCTCTCGTTTTCCCTCCTAAGAGGCACCGGGCACAGGAAATTCCTGTGAGGACTCTCCAGCTGGCCTTCCGTCTACCACAGTGGAGAGATGGGCACTGTTCTTCAGAGAAGCCCTGGGTCTTCTGGGAGCAGCTGCCCCAAGGTGAGGAATGAGGGGATTAGGAAGTGGGGTGAGGAGGGAGGGGTTTAAGAGATGAGGACAGGGCGCAAAGAGGAGAGGGGTGTTGTATGATACTAAGCTTTTGGACTCTTTTGGGGTCCCGAATAAATCACACACACACAGGCTTTTCTTAAATTATCCTGATCACCTTTTGCTGCTGGGTTTTTAGCTTTCTTGCTTCTGTATGTTTTACTTTCCTTCTTGCTCCGTGGCTGGTGGGGTGGCTGGCTCTGACATCCTCCTCTTCTCTCTCTCTCTTGCTCTTCCTCTTCCGGTATCCTTCTACTTATACTCTCTTCCTGCTGGCCCCACCTATCCTTGCTCCTGTTTGTTATTGGCTGTTCAACTCTTTATTAGGCCCCTCAGGGGTTTTAGACAGGCAAAGAATCACAGCTTCACAGTTAATCAAATACAGCATAAACAAAAATAACACACCTAAAAATAATATTCCCCTACAGAGGGGTGAGGAGGATAGCTATGAAGAGGTGGGAAGAGGGGGTGAGAGGGTGAGGAGGTGATATGAAGAGATGGGGAGGTAAGCAGGTGAGGGGATAGGGAGATGAGGAGATAAGGAGGTGAACAGACAAGGAGGTGAGGAGTAGGGAGTTGAGGGGGTATGGAGGTGAGGGGGTAGGGAGGTGAGGGGTAGGGAGGTGAGGGGGTA
>NW_004949103.1:1114801-1132197 GCF_000317375.1 Microtus ochrogaster
GGAGGTGAGGGGGTGGGGAGGCAAGGGGATAGGGAGATTTGGTTCTGCCACCATTTTCCTTCAGCATGATGGAACAACATGGTTCTATCTACAGAGTAGGCAGGCTCAACCAGCATCCCAACCCTGTCCCTGGGCTCTCTAGATGACAGAGCTTGTCCTCTGGATTGGGAACCTCAGACTGCCTCAGCTAGTGCCTTAGAGTCCTGGGCTTTGTAGAGTACTGAAAAGCCTTTCCTAGGCAGGGTCAGCTCACAGACCCAGACAACTCCTGGTGAAGCCCCAGTCTCACTGTCTGGCCCAAGGTCTGGCTTGGCTTGGCCTGCAGTCAATTCTGGGGTACAATTAGAGTCCCCAGGGCAGAGGTAGATGCAGATGAAAGATACAATTTGCTCTCCCCCAGATGTGTGTATGAACTGAAGAGGCCGGTGCTTCTCTTTCAGTGCCCAGCCTCTTAGCCCTCTGGTTCACAATGTCCCCATCTGTAAAAGGACCATGAGGAACATTGAGGCGTATGACAAGAGCCCCAGGGATTTGGGCTGTCCTCCAACACAGCATCTGTAGCATGGAGAGTCCACTCTTGTAGATGGTCTTTCCACGAGAGCTCCAGGGCAACCCCCTCAGCTCACTGCATGGCCAACCTCAGTTCCCTGGACCCAAGCGGGCTTCTCACAGGCAGCTCCGACCTCCTCCTACAGGGCTGGCCTTCACTGAGTGTGGTCTTCTGGAGACCTCCCTGGTTATGCTACTGCTCCTGGGCCTTAGCAGGCCTTGATGGCTCTTCCTCTGTAGTCACAGGCATCTTTACACGGTGACCTCCTCAAACCTGGATATGGGCTTTCTCATTTACAGCTCTCAGCTGATGGAACAGGAGCTGAACATCCTGGCCTCCTGCCCTCAAGTCTGTATCCTTCCCTCTAAATAATTTAGACAAACACACATCACTTTCACAGTGGCTGCCCAGAGACTTTTTATCTAATCCAGGCTTTTGAACAATGTTTTCTGAGAACAGGAGTTTGCCATGAGTCGTTTTTGATGCAGGGAAGATGAATAATGCATGAGGGAGGAGGGACGCCCTGGCGCCACGAGGGCATGGCGGCTCAGCCTTAGACCTAGACACCTCGGGGTGTGTGTGTCTCAGCCTTAGACCTGGACACTTTGCTCTGTGTATGTATGTGTGTATGAATGTGACTCAGCTTTAGACCAGTACACGTGTGTGTGTGTGTGTGTGTGTGTGTGTTGGTGTTTTCAGGACCCTGGTTCTACCCTGCAGCAGACTCTCACTTTGGGTTGTTTTAGGACAATGTTTCTATCAGACCTTCTAGATCTGAGCTAGAAGGTCCATGGCCACCTGAGATCCCACTGCTATGGAGCTTCCCCTAGAGAGCACAGTAGTTGGTGGGGACCAGTGGCATTAAGCCAGAACTGGTCACTGCAGTGGGGACAAGGTCTTCTCACCCCAGTTTGGTGGCTCGTCAACCCTGAAAGGGGCTGTGTTCACATGTGCATCTCAATTGCTGTCTCCCGTGGTCCTGGCTTTCCTTGACATCTAAGTATTTGTTGTTTCCTGGCTTCTCCCAGCTTAATAGCAAGGCAGTTTGGTTCTTTGTCCGTGCCTCTGTTTAGGGCATAGATAATGTTTCATCTATTTAGTCCAGATATTGGAAGGCTTGTCTCTGGCCTTCTAGAACGTTCTCACTATTGTCCTCCAACACTGGCCTCTGTTCTTTTTCCTCGGCCGCCCCGTCACACTTTTGGTGTTCCCTTTCCCATCTCTAGCCTGGCTCTGTGCTGCTGTTGAGTTCTCTGTTATTCCACCTGTCACTTTGAGGGTGTCACCAGCCTGGGAAACGTGTTTTCCAAATTTGCCTTTCTTATCTATGGAGACAACAGAGCGGATATGGTATCTGATGGCAGTACGGCATGAACTCCCGATGCCGTTTCAAAGAGGCCAGTTCCCTGCTGGCTCCCGTGACTGTTTCATGTTTTCTTTGAGATGCCCCTCCATATTTCCCCTTCAGCCCTCTCCCATGGTCCCCATGCTCCCAGTTTATTCAGGAGGGGATCTTGTCCTTTTCTACTTTCCATGTAGATTAGAGCCACGTATGTCTCTCTTAGAGTCCTCATTGTTGTCTAGGTTCTCTGGGATTGAGTTCACTTGTTTTTAACAGCCTAGTTTTCTTTAGGAAAATGCACCCTGTATAGCCAATTGTGATGTTATTAGCCGTGCTGGCATTCCAAATCTTTGTTGGATTCTAGAATGGGTACCTCTTTCTTTCCATGTCCCCTTAATTTCCCCTGTCTGGCCTCAGTTCCTGGAAGGAGGACAGAGGTGGGGCCCATGGTCCCCTCCATGTATCACCTCAAGGCTGCACACTCTTGGAAGGCTCCTTGCTGTCCTGCCCTGTCCTGGAGGAGCTGAATCTGCCTCTCTTATCACTGTAACACTGTGCTCATGTGCCTCACGGTCTGTGTGGAGGTGGCATGGGCTGTGACAGGCGAGAAGGCTGTACAGGAGGTCATGTGGAGATGACACTGGGGTCTGACTGTGGCTGACAACTCCTGGAACTGGAGGGAGCAACAAAAGACACCGCCCTACTCATCCCCTCATTTTGTTCTTTGCTCCCCTCCCCTCTAGAGTCATTCCAGAATACATGTCCAGCGTTTCCAACCCCCATTTGTGGTACTGACCACAGGAAAGTTACCTCCTGTCTGCCACTCTTACCTAGCCTATCTTCCCTTACTTTTCTCTATCTTACCCTTGGACACTGTCTTTGGGTTTCTATTGCTGCAACAAAACGCCGTGACCAAAAGCAAGTTGGGGAGGAAAGGGTTTATTCAGCTTACCCTTCCACATTGCTGTCCCACAGCAAAGGAAGTCAGGACAGGAACACAGCAGGGCAAGAACCTGGAGGCAGGAGCTGATGCAGAGGCAATGGAAGACTGCTGCTTACTGCCTTGCTTCTACCTGACTTGCACAGTCTGCTTTCTTATAGAACCCAGAACCACCAGCCCAGGGATGTCCCCACCCACCATGGGCTGGGCCCTCCCCCATTGATCACTAATTGAGAAAATGCCTTACAGCTGGATCTCATGGAGGCATTTCCTCAGCTGAGGCTCCTTCCTCTCTGATGACTCTAATTTGTGTCAAGTTAACACATAAAACCAGCTGGTACAGACACCAATCAGTGGCTTCTTCATCCTACAGACCCAAGCTGTTGTGGCTACTTGCTATAAGTGGTGGCCACTTCCTCTTGTCCTTCCTGACCACAGTCTACTGAGGACTCTCACATATTCCTTTCACAATATAAGAACTGGCCAAGCCCTCTGCCTAGGTTCAGAGTTGGAGAGCACTGAAAGGCAGAAGGAACCCAGTTGTGCTTCCTGCAGGAAGGGTCCCATGGAAGCCAGATCATCAACCTGCAACCCTTGGTGACTGCCTGTAAGCGTCCTTAATAGGGATCTGCTCTTGTTGTAATAGGAGCAGCGGGGCTGCGTCCCTGGCACCCGGCGGCCCACATGACTAGCTTATGCCCCGAAATAATTACACAGAAACTGTATTCTTTTAAACACTGCCTGGCCCATTAGTTCCAGCCTCTTACTGGCTAGCTCTTACATATCGATCTAACCCATTTCTAATATCCCTGTAACACCACGAGGTGTCTTACCAGGGAAGATCTTAACCTGCGTCTGTGTCCGGTAGGAGAATCATGGTGACTCCTTGACTCAGCTTTCTTTCTCCCAGCATTCTGTTCTGTTTACTCCACCCACCTACAGGTTGGCCTATCAAATGGGCCTAGGCAGTTTCTTTATTAATTAACCAATGAAAGCAACAGATCAGAAATAAATCACTCCCACATCATGCTCTCACCTGCCCCAGTATCCAGGGACTAGGGGAAGGGCCTTTGGATCTTGGCCATGGATTTAAAGCATGCCCTGTTCATAGGCAATGCCTAATGGCTCTAGACCAGTCTCGGGAGGCTCTTTCTAGGCTAACTGGAGCGCAGACATTCATTGGCACAGTGGAATCCACTGACAGAGCCAGAGCCATATTGCTTTTTGGGTCTAGTGAGGGCCCTTCCCATATGATGCTGACTGGGTCACCATGGCTGTGAACAGGTCATCTGTGGGGCCACAGAGAGCCATGCTGGCCAAAGGGTTGGCCTGGAGAAGGCAGTGCATATCCTGAGCACGCCTTTGTCCCCACTAGACCTCGGATATCTGTGACTGGAGGGTCACAGCTACAGTTTCACCCCCTCTTTCCATAAGCCCCCCATGGTGGAAGGAGACTGGCAGAGTCAGCTTCCTTATGTGGTTGCCCAGAAATCACAGGACAGTCAGAGCTGGTGATGGTGACCACCAAACAGGCCTAGGTGGGGCTGCCCAGGTTGTTGAGCCCATATGTAGCTGCTTTCACACCCAGTTTGTCATAGAGCCTACTCTCCAGGGGCTGAGCGAAAGCTGGCTGATTTATTTCCATTGAGCACCCCACAGTGAATGTGTGCATGGGTGACAGACACCCCAGCACTTAAGTGCACTTTTGGGGAGCCTCAGAGCCCCTTTTTAGGCAGGCCTGGTCCTTATCTTCAAATTTGCTCTTTTCAAGTTCTGGGGCAAGCAACCCCTGGTATATGATCTACAGACAGAATCTCCTAAAGGACAAGGATACTCAACTTCAGTTGGAAAGACTAAGGAAGGTTGTGGTAGAGCTGAAGCTGGACCTTTGCACCTTGCAAAGAGGAATAGAAGAAGACTGTCCTCAGCCTCAAATGCCAGCAGATGCCTGGAAAACTAAGGCCAGAAGGTAGTGAGGGTCAAACCAGAAGTCAGTGGAGTTATCTTAGGCTTAATTAACAGTAGAATTCATGAAGGGTTATGTGTGTATATGTATGAATACATACACATTCCACATACACATGTGCATGTGTGCATGAGCACATGTGTGCGCGCACACACACAGCTAATTTAAACAAAGAAAAGCAAATTTGAAGCTAGCAAACAGGAAAAAAGGACAACAAAAACCAGACACAGAAAAGGTTATAATAAAGAGAATTCAGACAGACTGAAGGTTTTCTTGGAAAGTGTGCCTCATCAAGATTGCCTCAGGCAAGAAAAAAAAATGTCTTGACCCCAGTTCCTTCCTCCCACAGCTTGGGGACTAGTGGTTTTGCAGAGAATGCTGTAAACATCCAAGGCACTAATAACACCAGTGCTCTGTAAATTTTTCCAGAGAGAAGAATATGAAAAACTCCCCCAATACATTTTCATGAAGCTAGATTCATATCAAAATCTATCAACAAACCTCGGAATCTGCCTCTGTGGGTACAGATGTGGAACCCAAGCACGAGCCAGACACCCAGCCTCATTCCACAGGAGAAGAGTCACCTCTGTAACAGATGGGAGCACACTGGACAGTCAGTGGCTACAGATGATGCTACAGGACATGAAGTATCTAATAGGGAAACCAGGACTGTGGAGACAGCTCAGGTGGAAAGCCAGTTGTGTGCATATAGGAGGTTCTGTGCTCAGATCCCCAGGATCTGGAGAAAAACTGGGCTTGGAAGTGGGCATTTGTAACCCCAGACTGGAGAGGGACAGCTGGCCAGCCAACTTCACCTAACCAGAAAGCTCCAGTTTCAATGAGACACCCTGTCTCAAAAATCGAGGTGATGGCTACTGAGGAATGACAGCCAGCGTTGGCCTCTGGCCTGCACACACTGGACAGTGAGGGCCGTGGGCTGTGGGGACATGGCTACAGAAGGCTGGGGTAGAAGTGGGGCAACAGAAGTCGGGAGGACTAGCTTGGTAGGGCATCTAATGCTGTGACTGGGGGGGCGGGGCAGGTGAGCAGCACGTCTTCTGAGCCAATGCCTGAGGCTGGTAGAGAAAGCAGAGGCGGGTGGGGGTTTGGTCTTGGGAGGAAGGGCTGCCTGAGCATGGCCTGCAAGGCTGGGAGATGACAGGCTGTAGATGAAGTTGGTCCAAGTGATTGGAACCATCAGAGAAGAAGACCTGAAGGTTCCTGTCCTCACACTGCCCACATCTGGTTGGGAGACGATCCCTAACAGGGAACCTACCTCACACCAAGTCACCTAGATGTTTCTAAATCAGGTACAGCTGCGCTATTGGATTGCAAGCTTTGATTCTAGAAACATTGGAGGCCGTGGAGAATGGTCAATGCTCTGTGATCCTGACGGTCTGAAAACATCACACAACGAACTGGACATGAGTTTTGTTACTGCTGGGGAACAGAAGTCACTGGCTTTTTGGCATGGGGGAGCTGTGCACACGTGATGGAGTATGGAATACCAGGGTGTCAATCCAAGACGCTGCAGGACTCTGCAATGTGGAAACTATCCCAGCTTTCTGTTTACCCCCCTCCTCCCTCTCTCCTCTCTCTCTCTCTCTCTCTCTCTCTCTCTCTCTCTCTCTCTCTCTCTGTGTTTGTGTGTGCGTGTGTGTGTTTGTGTGTGTGTGTGCTTGTAGGAAGTCAGAGGTCAACCTGTTCTTAGATGCTGCCTCTTTGCTTTTTGAGCCAGAGTCTCTCACTGGTACCTGGGGGTTGCTGTTTAGGCTAGACTGGCTGCTCAGGGAGCCCCAGGGATTTTCTTGTCCCCACCTCCCTAGGACTGTGACTTCAGGTGCACATCTTTAATGCAGGTGCAGAGGATTTAACTCTGGTCCTCATGCCTGCATGGCAAGTACTTTACTGACTGGGCCATCTCCCCGTGAAGCTGGCAACTGCCAAACTCATGAGCATTCGTGAGCTCAGGGTTGATCTCTGTAGCCCCAAGTCCTGAGTACTGGGGTAAAAGGGAGGCAATGTCACACCCAGAATTCGGGGTCATGTGAGGTGCTCCAGAGTGGGGTTACCATGGAGGCCTGTTGCTCTGACAGTGCAGCCCGAGTTTAGGGAGAGTCTCACCCATGGGGTACAGCCTGTGCAAATTCGGGAGGAAGATGGGGGTCCAGCTCTGGGCATGGCTGCATCTCTATCTCCTGCAGAGCCTCAGGGCTGCATGTGGGGTCTTTCTCCAGCTTGTGACAGTTAATAATGCCAGTGGCCTCTCTGTTTTCCCTAAGGGAAGTCACCAGCACAAGGAGACAAGCGCCAGCGGAGGCTCCTGTGCGGCTTGGCAAGCCTCTTACAAGCTTCCGTTCAGGCTGATTACTGCTCGTGGGGACAAAGGGACAGGTGTGAGGCCCACTTGAGAGAGAGTTGAATGTTTGAGTGATGTATTTGCACACTGCCTCTAGAATGGATAACTACTTGGCTTTATCTCCAGAGCCCCGGAGCCTGGCTCCCTCAGCACCCACCCAGCCAGGCATTTGTGGCCACCACCGCTGTGCCTGTGCGAAGACTCGGCAGAGATTTGGCTTGCTGGGAATTCAAACACTTGTTTTTGCAGGCTGAGCTCTGAGGGCCACGCTGCTTCTGAATGGCCCCGACCCTCTGCTTGTAAATGGCTTTAATGGTTGAGCAAGAGGCTACACTTGAAAGTGTCCTGCACGTGGTGGACATTCAACAAATCCTATTAGGATGATTCAGCTCACTGCTCAATGATTGGAATGTGGGGTTGTGGGGCTCTGGGGTGTACTGTTGTATAATAATCCATACTCCTAGAACTGTATAAAAGTCCCCATGGTACATCAGGCTCATAGTTCTCCTGAAGATGACCTACCTTTCCCAAAAAGGAAAACATGGTATGTACTCACTCATAAGTGGATGTCACCGTAAAGGACTATTGGAAAAGGGATGCATCTCGGAGTCAGGTAGAAGCCTGGTGCAAGGAAATCTCCTAGGACTCTTTGCAATAAGGGACAAGTAGCCTGAACTGGACATCTCCTGTGACCAGGCAAGACTTCCAGGGGAGGGATTGGGACACCAACCGAGCCACTGACCTGTCCCGCTTATGGGATGTGCTGGGGTAAGGGTGGCCTAGAGATTGAAGGAGTAGCCAGCTAATGACTGATCTGGCCTAAAACCCATGCCAGGAGAGTGAGCCCACCCCTGACACTGCTTGGAGTGCCAGGACCCACAGGCTGGATGACCCAGAGACTGAGGATAGAACCAAACACCGCTGGAGAAAAAAATGCCAATATAATATTGCCTAATGATATTCTGCTATACTCATAGATTGGTGCCTAGCCCTCTGTCGTCAAAGGGGTTTCATCCAGCAACTGATGGAAACAGACGCAGACCCACTGCCAAACATTAGACGTAACTTGGGGAATCCTGCAGAAGGGGAGAACCCGAAGGGTCAAGGACACCAGAAGAAAACCCACAGAATCAACTAACCTGGACTCATTGGTGCTCACAGAACCTGAACAGAAAACCAGGGAACCTGCATGACTGACTTAGGCCCTCTGCATTTATGTTGTGTAGCTTGGATTTCTTGTGGGACTCCCGACGGTGGGAACAGAGGCTGTTTCCGGCTCCTTTTCTGGCTTTTGCAATCCTACTCTTCATGCTGGGTCGCATGCCCAGTCTTAATGCATGGGAGGTGCTTAGTCTTACTGCAACTTGACATGCCATGTTTTGTTGATATCCATGGGAAGCCTGCCCTTTCCTGATGAGAAACTGAGGAGGAGTGGATTGGGGAGTGGGAACACAGGGTGGGAATTGGGGGGGGGGGACTGGGAGGAGAGGAAGGAGGGGAAACTGCTTACCTTTGCAGCCTGGCAAGTTCCACATGACAGTCTGTCCTGATGTCAGTTTGTATGATGTTCGAGTTAACCAGGGGTAACTGCCCATGTTTTGCCTTTCCTCTCTGTAACCCCTGTTTCTGCTCATTCTTCTTGTTGACTTGTGAGAACTTGATATATATTCAGGATGGCAACCATCTTGCTGTCCATGTGGCAGGTAGTTGAGTTATAATAAGAGGACATTTCTTCTACTTTCTTTTTGGTTCCATGTTTTCACCACCATAACTTTAATCCCTTTTGCATTAAAATGTCAATTCCTCTGCATTTATTTGTAAATATTTCAGTATGTATTTCAAAACAAAAATGTATAATGGATTATAATGAACTTAAGTTATTGCCATAATGGAGCTGAATTGATTAATCATTTTGCCAGAATTAGTGGTTTTGTGGTTTGCCGTGGACTCCTTACCCATTCTGAGATTATGGTTTCCTTTATGGCTTTTACATTTTAAACTTTTTCCTTTTTTTTAATTTAAACTTTAGTCTGGTGGGATTCCAGCCTTGTGCTTGAGTAAACAGAGCCTGTCTGTCTTCCCATCATGGGTCAAGGTGGCCCCTCTCCAGGCACAGCGGCCCCCCCCCTACCTTCATGGTCACTATACAGTGGCGAGGTCCCTTTCTGGACGTTCTGTTCTCTATTTCTGCTCAAAGTTACCTGCTTTGGACCTGATGTGGTGGCACAAACCTGTAATCCCAGCACTCGGGAGGCAGAGGTAGGTAGATCTCTGTGAGTTTGAGGCCAGCCTAGCCTACAGAGCGAGTTCCAGGCCAGCCAGGGTTACACAGAGAGACCATAACTGTGTAATGGCTGTGGTCTGGCAGAGCGAGTCTGTCTAACTTGTTTTTTGTTTGTTAATTGGTTAATTTAGGAAATAATTACTGAGATTTTTCAAAGTGCTAGTCTGGTCTTAGGCCCTGGAGAATCCATCAAAGAAGAAAAAATAACAATGAAAGGCTCTGTTCTTATAAAGGAAGACAAAAGAGAAAAAAAAAACTCATGAGAAATAGGAAAACTGTTGGATCTGGGGAGACAGCTGTCTGCAAGATCAGAGTTAGATCCCCAGAACCCATTTTAAAAATTTATACTTATTTGTTTATTTGTTTGTTTTGAGACAGGTTCTCTCTACATAGCCTTGGATGCCCTAGATTTTGCTGTGTAGACCAGGATGGCCTCAAACTCAAAGAGATCTGCCTGCCTTTTCCTCCTGGGGGTTGGGATTAAGGGTGTGTGCCACCAAACTGTGACACCAGAATCCATATTTTTAAAAGCCAGGTATGGTGGCTCCTGCTGTCATCCAGAAAGGGAAGGCACGGAGAGGAGAATTGCTGGGATTCACTGGCCAGTCAGTCTAGCTTAACTGGTAATTGGTGAATTCCAGGCAGGTGAGAGACCCTGCCTCAAAAAAGAAGGATAACACCAGGCGGTGGTGGCACATGCCTTTAATTCCAGCATTCAGGAGACAGAGGTAGGTGTATCTCTGTGAGTTCGAGGCTGGCCTAGTCTACAGAGTGAGTTTCAGGACAGCCAGGACCATGCAGAGAAACCCTGTCTTAAAAAACAAAAACCAAACCGAAAAAAAAAAAAAAGATGAAAACATGCTACCCCAGGGGAGGAGGAGGAAGGGAAGGGGAAAAGAGGAGGAGGATTAGGAGGGAAAGAGGAAGAAGCATGAAAGAATAGAGAAGGGAGGGAGATGTGAAGAGGAGAATGGAGGAGGAGGAGGGGGAAGAAGAGATGACTGGAGCGCCTCCAGGAGGGACAGCCAGGTGGGCTGCAGTCCACGCACTGCTGAGGCAGATGGACAGGCAGGCAGATTGGTAGACAGACAGAAGGCAGGCAGGCAGGCAGACAGGTGGTCAGACAGGTGGGTGGAGGAGCCAGTGGTCTGTCCAGGTTTGGGGGTTTCGTGCCTGATACTACTCGACAGGTGCCAGTTCTCAAGGTCTGGCGCATATGTTAGCAGTGAGCAGAATTCTGATCTGGTTGCCCTAAAATGAACTGAAATAAATTCAGATTGCTATCGAGTTGGATTTGGACTGAGCTGAACCACAGTGGATTCGAGTTCCATCCGGCTGGATGGAGTCTGCTGAGATGGGAGCCTCAGATTCAAGCCTGGAGTTGAAGCACCCCTGCTCCTCAGCATCTCCTGTGTGTGTGTGTGTGTGGGGGGGGTTCTGCCTGGCTTGCCTTTGGGACCCTGCAGCTCTGTGGGTAAGGGGGCTCATCTGCACAGAGCTTCATGGTGTGTAGATGCTGGGCAAGGTACATGCACACTTATGTACCATTTGCAGGCCAGCAGGAGCTGGGAGCCTTTGTCCCTGGAGCAGGTACCAGGGATCTGAACTTGTAAGGAAAGTACTATTGATTTTCTTCTGGCCCTCCTCTGTAAGCTACTGTTACCTAGGGCCTGGACTCCTGCTATTAGCCCTTTGAAAGTGTAGCCCCCTGCATGGAGGCCTCTGAAGAGTGCTCTTAGCCCTGCAGGTACTAAGTCCCCGCTCTGAGCAGCCACAGTCGACATCTGTTGAATGCTCCCATGGAGGAGGTGTTCACTGCCTCTCAGCCCACTGTTTCCCTGTTATTTCTCCGAGCTGGTTCATAGCCTCAGTCCCTATGGACCTGCCCACTTATCCACCCGAGTAAGGGCTTAGGAGGGGCTGGCTTGCTGGACCTTTCCTTAGGATGCCCTTGGTCCTGGAAGCCACAGAGGGCAGGTACTTGGGTGGGTCCCTGAGACTCTGCCCAGTAAGTCACCTAGGCTCTCATGAGGTCCAATTCCACCTTGAAATTTGAGGATAAAGATGGGGGAGAAGGGGAATTTTGGGAGTTTACAAGGAAGGTGGAGGCTCGATCTACTTTTTCATGCTCAGCAGGCAAAGGGGTGCTGGGTAAGTCAAGGTAACTCCTCCACAGGCATCCGGCCCAACCTACCACGTCTATGCAGAGGCTGCTCTGGCCACAGGTCTGCCTCTCCAGGAGGGGATGAGAAGGCACTGGTTCTTTCCCTCCCTGGTGTGCCCCTCCCCTGGCTCCTGCTGTAGAAGGTGAGTAGCAGCTTGGGTTGCTATAGAAACAATGCCTCTGGCACTCCCCTCTCCTTACTCAGCTGCCTGTCCTCCCACATGGAGTCTTGGGTGGCCCCCTTAAGGGAGGAGGCCATGTGGGTGGGTACCTTTGGGCACTAGGTACTAGCTCTAAATTCATGCCTCCTGATCAGCATCATGCTCATTTGGTCAGGGGGCCCAGACACAAAGGAAGCAGGCCCAGAGAGGGGAAACCCACAAGGTCAAAGCCACAGAGCTTCTTGGGTCAGGGCAGTGTCTAGCTCTTGACTGCCTGGTTGGCCTCATTCTCTAAGTCATGATCTAGGTGCCACTCAGGGGTCGGGAATCTGACATGCCTGATGTTTGGGGGCAGGAGTTGTCTCTCCCTGCATCCTGACTAGTGACAGTATTAGTTACTTTTCCCCTTTGCTGTGGCAAAATACCAGGACAAAAGCAACTCAAGCAAGGAAGGGTCCACTGTAGCTCACAGTTTGAGGGCACAGCAGGTCACAGCATGGAAGCGCAGGCTGGGGGGCTGCTCACAGGGCAGCCAGTAGGTAGCAGGACACAAACCCTTGCTGCTCAGCTCCTTTCTCCTTACTCAACCCAGGACCCAGTCTATAGAATGCTGTGATCCATCCACATTAGGGTAGAATTCTTTTCAGTCAACACTGCATCAAGACAATTCCTCAAAGGCAAACCCAGAGGCTCCTCACCCAAGTGTTTTTATGTCCTGTCAAGATGATGGTCAACAGAGACCACTACAGTGACCTTGAATGACCCTTGCTCAATTTGAATCTCTATGCCCCAATTCACAAAGTGAGAGCTGCCCTACCTCTGGTGGAGCCGTTTCCATGGTAACACAGGTTCAAGGCACACCCAACATGCTCTCGTTCCTCCCGCAGCACCAGGCTCTGCTCTGTCCCTTCTGGAGGTGGCACTATGTCCTTGGGCCTCATTTCCTGCAGGAAGCCTCAGAGAAGGACAGAGACTGAGGAGCAGGAGTGGGGAGATTGCTGCAGAGCCTGGGAGGTGACCAGGCCCTGTGTCAACCTGAAAGAGCACTCCAGGAGGCCCAGCTGTTCCTAGGAGGCAGTTCTTGCCTGCCCAGAGAGGGCTACACCTTCTCAGGGACAGCTATCCAATACCAAGATTGAGCAAGGACTTCAGGCAGTGCCGGAGCAGCACTCTGAGGCAGAGCCAGCAGAGAGTGGTCATATCCACCAGAGAGGACAGAGGACTCTGAGGCAGAAGGGACAGGTCAGGCCCAGCGGCTGATACAGGGTAGAGGAGCTAGGGTTGTCACTGCTCTAGAAAGGGTGGGCTTGGCTAGTCAACTGGGGAGGCATGACTCCCCTTCTTCCTGCAGACTCTGGAGCCTTCCGCTCATAACCGGGCCAGTCATGTGACCTTTCCTCTTCACACCCCAAATTTTGCTTGGGCTATCTCCACTTGGGCTTGGCAAGCTGGTCCCCAAATTGGGAAGGTTTGGATAGGAGGAACCTGGGGCAGGTCTAGAGGCTGATTTGCATGATATCGTAGAGCTGGGGATGGGACATTTGTCAGAGTCCTAGTGTTTCACACAGAGAAGGACCCCCATATCAGTATGAGGCGTTGGTGGCTGCCAGTGCCTCCACATGGAATTACTGGCAGAGCAGACGGCCACACCATTGCAAGATGTCACGAGCAGGGAGTGGTTTGTCTAGGGGCGGGGGCTCAGCCAAATTTGTCTGTAGACCTAAAACTGTGGCAAACGCTACATTTTGTTAGGAAGAAAAGAGGCCAAGAAGTTAGATGGGAGGCAGCTGACCCTGGAACTTATGCCTTGTCCCAGGGTCCCTTGAGGCTCCTCTCTGGTCATCTGAGAGCAATGAAAGGATATCCCCAACTTATAGCAGTAGCTACAGTGGTCGCAGGATAGGGCTAAGTGCCTTCCAGAACATTCTTCTCAGCCTCAGATCCCCCTCAGATCTCCAGGGACCCCTTCAGACCTATAGTCAGAAGAAGGGTGGGGAGGAGACGGGGAGGACCAGTCCCTGGAGAACAATAGATGGGGGCACAGGAAAAGAAGACAAATCCCTCCATGTGGGGTGCCAGGGAAGGAAGGTGACCCCATCACTTTAGAGTGGCCATGCAGTAGCGGTCACTGCCCTGGAGAGGAGGGGAGGTAGGTATGTAGTCACAGCTCAATGCAAGGAGACAGCGTGGGCATGTGGACGGCTGGCCAGTCAAGAGCATGGTGAACTCTTCTGGTTGGAAGTTGTTGTGCCAGTGGGCCCAGGGTCATGGGAAGCCTCTCCCGGTAAGGGCCTTGTGGCTGCAACCGCACTCAAGAAGATGCTCACGATTTCAGAGAAGCCTGGGGAAGTAGGCTGAGTTTTCTCTAGTCTGTGATTCCTGCCACTTGATTCTTCCCCTCTTCCCTGTAATTATCCCATCATGGGTGGAAATAAACCTTAGCAGGAGCCGCCTCCCAGAAAGCCCTGAGCCTGGGGGAGGTTGGGCAGGTGGAAGAGCTCCTCAGACGCCCGCTCCTTGGCACGTCTTCTACCATGTGGCACAGTCACAAGGGCCACAGGCCCTGTCCTAGTTGTGGCCAACCCTCCCCTCACCTCAAGAAACCCTTGTCACAGGTACACAGGGATGGCTGCTCATGTAGGCACGGGTTCTGAATGGTTCTCGGCTGGCAGGACAACGGCAGAACCACTGACCCAAACTTGGCCTCCTAAAGCCCAGGGTTCGCCTGCCCTGCGCCCAGCCTTTCCCACCTCCCAGCAGCACAAGCCCCATCTGGCCTTGGCATCCACCAGGGAGACCCTGGAGGCAGAGTTCAAGTTAAAGTGTTTCCAAATACCCGGTTAGTGAGTCTGACCCAGCCTCCAAATTCGCAGGCTGCCTGGATGTTCCGGGCACCACTTTCTCCTTGCTGAGGGGTTGTCACCAGCATTAAGTGACTAAGTAAATGCGAGGTGTTTCCACACAGCAAGTGTCATCTGCCGTGTAATCTGTAAACATAACTATTTTTATCACCCACCGCATGGGATGCCACTAATTTCTGTCATTGTCACGGGAAGAAGGCTCTATACGAGGAAGGAAGTGTCCAGAAAGACTCGTGTGGCTTCCCAGTGCCCTGAATGGGTGCCAGCCTCACACCTGGACCCCAGAAGGTGCCCCCTCTGCTTTCTCTGCTTTGTGCCCTGCGCACAGGCACGGCCAGGGCCGCCTCTGCTCAGCAGCCTGGCACGGTAGTGATTGAGTGTAATTGGCCTCAATCGTCATTCTCAGCAAATCCTAGCCTCAGCACCATCCCGCATTCAAGCCTAGAAATGTCTCCTCAGAGTGAGATTGAAGAAGGAGACCCAGGCAGGTTCACCAGAGAGAATACGCCTGCCTCTCAGCAGCAGTTAAGCTGCGTGTGTGTCGTTGGCTCTTACAAAAGGACTCTGCTTGGGGAAAATATGATCTTCCTTTTTCCTAGCTGGAGTCTTTGTAATGGTTCCTCTTCCTTCCTTTCTTTTTTTTTTTTTTTTTTTTTTTTTTTTTTTTTATTTCTGCAGCATTCTGCTGAGGAGGTGGGGCCCTTGGGGTGACATGTATTTGCTGCTAGGTCAGGTGTCCCCAGCAGTTAACTCACTGTCACTCTGGGCAGGGAGTAGACTGACGGGAGAAACCAGATTGGATAATGGCTTACCCTGCCCCCCACAGTCCCAAGTCAATGACTTGCTCTTAGATGGAGAAGTCCTGCCACCCCAGGGGACATTTACAGTGTCTAGGAAGGAGAAGAACTTCTGTCAACTGGATCTCACAGGTGGGGGTCTGCCTTCAGCAGAGCACACTGCAGCCTCACCTCACCAGCCGGATACTTCCGGTCCTCTACTCCACGGGTGCTTATCATGTGTCCCTGGGTGTGGAGGGGCAGGATACAGGGCAGCCCTTCTGTCTAGTGGGTCTGAGGTCATGAGGGCCATTTGGAGACCCTGAGCAAGAGAGGGGAAAGGCCATGGGCACAGTGGAGAGGGATAAGGGCATGGGACATGTCTCTCTGCTCATCTCAGTCCCTGCCTGAAGCAGTCCTGCCTTGGCCACCCCTAAAAGGACACCTCCCATATTGTGTTCCCCTCCCTCCTTTTCCTCAGCTCCTAGACTCCATCAGCATTTCTGCTCTGAATGCTCTTTCTGTCTTTTGACACCAGATCCTTTTCCAACTATGTCCCCACTTCAAAGGGTAGAGCTGTCGGCCACCAGACAAAAGCTTGCACTTCTGACTGCCCTGCCCAGCCCCAACTCAGGCCATCTCCATTTCTCAGGATATGAGCTGTGCAGTGCTGTGGTTGGTGATAGTGGTGTCTGTTTTAGTAGCCTTGCTAGCATTGCTTGACCAGCCCTCCCCCTAAACCAACCATTCACCAGCTCTCCTTAAGTATAGGGTACTCCTTTGAGATACTCACCTCCCAGGGCTCCTGAGTATATCCCCAAGTCCCTACCTACATACCCATAGATCTCCACCTTCTCCTTACCTATCTTTACTCTATCCTCCCAGACTTCCTGTCAAGGGTGTCACCTGTTCTGTCCCCAGTGCCAGTTTTCTCCTCTATTCCATCATTACAACACCATCTCATACAGTGTCCTCTCCCCTCAGATGAGCCTGACCAGCTTTCCTTCCCACGCAAGCCCCCCCTCCCCAGTTAAGAGTTCCTGCATGTCAAACCTCCCACCCCACTTTCTGGTGTTTAAGTTTGAGTGTAAAATTTCCCTCCTAGGCCCATGCATGCGGGAGCTATTGGGGAGGTTGCATAACCCTTATGATGTGAGGCCGAGCTCGAGGAAGTAGTCAACCATTCGCAGTGGGTCTTTGAAGGTTATACTGCTTCTTGTCTCGGTCCCCCAAGATTTGAAAAGCCTGTGCCACACACTTCTGCCACGATGGAGCCACCAAAACCCCTCTGAGACCACGGACCAAGGTATATCTTTCCTCCCTCAAGTTGCTTCTGCCTGGCATTTTACCACAGCAATGAAAAGGTAACAACAATAGGAAAATCAATAACCAAGAGTCAGGTACCACTGTCATGAGCCTAACTGTTGTGTTCTGAGGCCCCTGTGACTGCTTTGCAGAAGGAATATGGACGAACTCGGAGCTATTCTCTAATTTTCCAGTAGGCACTGGGATTCTATTGGGAATCTACCTGGAAGCCATTCATATACTAGGTACGTTTTACCTGTGTCCTGAAATTTGAGTGAAGCTGAATTCACAAGTAATAGTAGGTGATGGAGGCTGTGCCAGCAGGTGATGGAGGCTGTGCAGGCAGGTGATGGAGGCTGTGCTGGCAGGTGAGGGAGGCTATGCAGGCAGGTGATGGAGGCTATGCAGGCAGGTGATGGAGGCTGTGCAGGCAGGTGAGGGAGGCTGTGCTGGCAGGTGATGGAGGCTGTGCTGGCAGGTGATGGAGGCTGTGCTGGCAGGTGAGGGAGGCTGTGCAGGCAGGTGATGGAGGCTATGCAGGCAGGTGAGAAAGGCTGTTTAGGCAGGTGAGGGAGGCTGTACAGGCAGGTGAGGAAGGCTGTGCAGGCAGGTGATGGAGGCTGTGCAGGCAGGTGAGGGAGGCTGTGTAGGCAGGTGAGGGAGGCTATGCAGGCAGGTGAGGGAGGCT
>NW_004949103.1:1132503-1134520 GCF_000317375.1 Microtus ochrogaster
GGAGGCTATGCAGGCAGGTGAGGGAGGCTGTGTAGGCAGGTGAGGGAGGCTGTGTAGGCAGGTGAGGGAGGCTGTGCAGGCAGGTGAGGGAGGCTGTACAGGCAGGTGAGGGAGGCTGTGTAGGCAAATGAGGTTCATTCTGCCAATTCAAAGCCTGAGATGACAGCACTCCTTCAGCTGAGTGACCGTGGAGTTCACAGCTGGAGACAGGACTGACAGTAATTCCTGCTGCCCTCTCCTGCTCAGCTGGATCAGTCCTGAACCCCCACTTTACCCCCAGCGTCTGACTCCTCCCCTGCCGTGGGAAAGCTTCCCTAGATACCGCTTGTCCTTGAGCCCTTCTAAATGTCAGGCTGCCTCAGCTCCTACTGAGAGCGGATGGGCAGTACCTTTGAGCTCGGCTTGCTGCTTGCTCACCCCGCCCACAGAGTTGTAGCCACCAGCAGCGATTTCCTCAGTCTTGTGAGTCGAATTGCCCCAAGTCCAAGGTTAGATCCACTTCCTGAAGCATAACATGATGGACTTCTGCCATGTGAGGTCATGCCTACAGGCTGCTGGGATTAATGGGGACCTCCTTCGGGGTGGCCTGTTTATCACCTGCCTACTTATAAAAAAGATATGTTGGTAGGCTATAGAGAAAAAAACAGATAATAGTGCATGCATACAAATCTCATGAAAACAATCATCTTCACCCACACACATGTAATACTCAGGTCCCAGGCTACGAAGAGTCAAGGGCTGCTGTGGGTGCTGGAAGCTCAGAGCTTAGGTCATGAGGTGATGGCGACCTGCCTTGCTCAGTCCCAGCCAGGCATTTGTAGAGTAGCCCTGGGCCCTTACCGTCCCCTCTTCTGTCCTTAGATCCTACCAGACTGGGGCCCTATGAACAGCATTGGGACGTATATGCTTTTTTTCTCTACCCCCCACAAGGTCGCTGGGATGTTCTAGGAGACCAGTGAGAGCTGGGACCAACTTTCTACAAGGGTTTGGGGTAGGGTGGACTGCTGAGGCTGCCACATGGTTACTGGGAATCTATGTCCCTGGTCTAAGCAGTAAGGTTGTGTGTGGTGACAGGCAGACCTCTCTGGAGCTGGCCGTGCAAGAGGCAGAGGGGCTATGCCCACCTCCTTCAGCTGTGTGGGAGCTGAGAGATTTCTGTGATGGGAGTTGAGGGGAGGTGGCAGTTTGAGGGGAGCTAATCCAACATGTTATGTAAGGCAGGGAGGAGAAAAGTATTGTGAGGCAAATTGGGGGTACATAAGTCCCCCATTACTTTTCTTTGGTCTCTCTATTGTTGGTCCCTGGGCTGGGGCAGGGGATTGAGGGCAGCAGGATGGTGAGATTCTGCTGTGTTTCCCGTGCTCTGGGGCTGTTGCTGGGTTCCCTGGAGTGGATGGAGCCAGTGGGGCCGAGGTGGTCCCCTTCAGCATCTCTCCAGCGCAGCTGAAGGGTGGAGTCCACCTACAAAGTTAAGAGCAGGTATGTGATTGGTCTTGCAGCTCCGAGGTCCCAACATCAGGGGAGGGGTCCAGGCTGACTGCTGCTAGGGTTAAGGCTGGGACAGTGAAACCAATAGCAAGAGGGTGCAGGGGCGTAGATGTGTGGCCATGGCAGCTCCTGGCCACCATTGTCACCCAGGAAGAGTGGACAGCAGATGCTCCTCCTCATCTCTGGGAAAAGAGGAGGGAAGTGTCCAGGAAGGAGTGGGACATGGGGTGGGGGCTGAGGCAGGGTGGTGGGTGGGAGCTTAATGCCAGGTCTTCGTGGGTCATGCCTGAGCCCAGGGGGATCTGACTGGGATAGCGTGTGAACGTGGGCTGGGAACCCTGCCTGCCGGGGTTATGCTGAGCTGTCAAGGACAGGGCAGACTGCTGACTCCCGTTGGGGGTGGGAGCCACGAAAGAGTCAGAAGAGGCCTCAGGAGTGGTCACCCCTGTCGTTATTGACCCCTTTGTTCTTTCCAGAGTGACTAGGCATCTCTCAGCAGGTAGAGTCTTCTTTGCCTGTGCTCTCAGCT
>NW_004949103.1:1135000-1137388 GCF_000317375.1 Microtus ochrogaster
GGGCTGGCTCCCTAACTCCCCTACAGACAGAGGTGATCCCTATAGGGCTGGCTCCCTAACTCCCCTACAGACAGAGGTGAGCCCTATAGGGCTGGAAACCTCTTGTTTTTGTGAGCTTGGGTCCGACTCTCAGTCTCCCAGGGCAGCTTGGGAGGAGCCCAGTCTCACAGAGGTCACCATGGCCAAGTGTGCAAGGGACCTCTCAGTGGGTCTAAAGCCTTGAGTCTAAGGGAAGAGAACCTGATGGGACCTCAGTTCACTGGGAGTGACTCCATCCCCCTGACAGTGCACCTCCGTGTTGCCACTGTTGGTATCAGGGGACAGTTTGGGGAGAAGTAGTCTTCCTGCTGACTTCCTGGCCCACCCAGCTGGGCCAAATAACACCTTTCTGGGCTGGCAGAGATAGCCAGTGGGGGACATGGGGGATGACACCTGCATTTCCCCAAACCCTCTGGGGCATAAGTCCCCAGATCTGCTGTCCAGCAGGCGCTGGGGCTCAGCCAGGCCTGGCGGCCTTGATTGATTGGGGGGGAAGATAATACTTGGGAAAACGATTTTCCTTTCCTCTTTTTCTCTTCAAAGAAATTGAAGAAACCTGCGGTTTACAAATCTGCTGACCCAGCAGGAAGCTTAAATCAAACCAGCTGGTGTTAGGAAAAGGCCTGGACCAGAGCAGGAAATACCTGGAGGCAGATTCTGGCCTGATGTGAGAAAGTGGGTCATGACCATGCTGTCCTGAGGAACGACAGTGGGTGCTGGTCACAGGAGGCCAAGGCAAAGCTAGGCCCCCTCCTTCAGGGCAGGCCACACTGAGTCTTTTTAGTTAAAAGAAAAGAAAACAGAGAGAGAGATTGCACTGCACTCTCTTGTGCCATGGCCTATATGTGGAGGTCAGAGGGCAACTTGCTAGGTCCGTTCTCTCCTACTCCGTAGATACTAGGAATCAAATTCAAGTCGTGATCAGTCTTGGTGACAAGTGACTTAATCCACTGAGCTGTCTCCAGGCTCCACACTGAGTCTTAAGCGTGAAGTCCTGACTTCTGTGAAATGAAGTTCCCAGGCAGTCTTCACAGTTTTGTCAAAGTACCCTCCATCACCAGGGCCATCTGTGAGCTAACTCCCAGGGTGTCCAGTAGCCTCACAGACAAACCAACACAACCCACCCGTTCCTGGGTCAGAGGAACCTTCCTGGCTTGGCTGGGAAGACATATGTAAGTGCTGATTAATCAGCATCCTGAGTCCCTCACGTATCCATATGTGCAGGGTAAAGCCTCTGCAGGAGACAGGAGCCGACCTTGAGAGCTGAGGGAGCCCCTCCAAAGAGCGCGCGCGCAGGCGCACACACACACACACACACACACACACACACACGCACACATACACACACACACACATATCTGATCCCAACCACCAAGCTCTGCCGCTAGCATAGGAGGTGCAAGAAAAGACACCAAGAAAGAAAACAAAAATGTAAGGAAGGAAATTAAGAGAGTTTGAAGAATATATTAAAAATGGAAAGGGATGTTAACAACACGGAGGTTTTAGAGGTTGCGTGAGAACTGGGGAACCTAATTTTGCTCAACCCCCTGCTCTCATCTGATCTCTGATCATGCCCTTCCCTGTCCTCCCTGCCCCAATTCTCTCCTTGCTAATCCCCATGGGAATAGTAAAAGATGGGGCCATGCCCCTCTCACACAAAGCACAGAGAAAAAGATGGTTCTTATGCTGTCTATACTCCTTGAACAAAAACCAAGCTGAAAATTTTGATTATGGAATTTCCCAAGTCACCTCAGGCCCACTGGGATTTGTTGAGGGATTTCAGACCACTCCATTGGTTGATCTAAAAGGCAGAATTTTCTGACTTTGATTGGAAATCTCTAATTTTCGAGGGAAACTCCCTCTCTACCTTTCAGCTTTTTTAAACCTGGGAAAGGAACTGGAGAGATGACTCAACGATTAAGTGAACTGACCGTTCTTCCAGAGGACCCGGGTTCAATTTCCAGCATCCACACAACAGCTTACAACTATCTGTAACTCCAGTTCCAGGGGATCTGATACCTTCACACTAACACACATAAAATAAAATTAAATAAGCTATTAAAAACAAAAAAGACCTTTGGCTGATCTTTGGCAGGACCTGCATTGGGTTCCCAGAACCCAGAGATGCCTCACAACCAGTTCTGGGGGATCTTACTCCCTCTTCTGGTCGCTGTGGGCACTGCATACACATGGTGCACAGGGAACATGCAGGTAAAATACTCAGATACACAATACACTAAGGATAAAGAAGCAGAGAGGAAAATCAGAGAAGCATCACCTTTCACGATAGCCACAAATAGCATAAAATATCTTGGGGTAACTCTGACCAAGGATGTGAAAGATCTATTT
>NW_004949103.1:1139343-1155393 GCF_000317375.1 Microtus ochrogaster
GGAGGGAAATGGGAGGCGGTGGCGGGGAGGAGGCAGAAATCCTTAATAAATAAATAAATTTAAAAAAATAAAAAAAAATAAAAAAAATATATGATGCAATAAAGCATTATATTTATCAAAAAAAACCGGGAAAGATGTTATCTTAAGTCTATGTAGCAGTTTTCATCTCCTGAGCTTTTCCCGTCATTTGTGGAGGATTTGCCTAAGATGTGCAATTTCCTACACTGTTGCTGTGAAGAGCGAGCTCTACATTAATGGAACCGTTTTTAACTTGTCATTTTGTGTCTAAGCCAGCATGGGTTACAACTCAATCCATTCCTAGAGTTCTTAGAAATAATTAAGTGGCCGGTCTGTGGCTGCTTTGTTTTGAGGGTTTTGAACTTAGCGTGTGCTAAAATTCCTATTCTTGGAACACTTATTTAAAATTTGTGTGAACATTTTTGGGATGGGTTTGAACTTAGGGCTTTAACATACAAGGCTATTGTCTGTCTGCAGCTTCCTGTCCTGATGAAAAGCCAGTTTTCTCGGGTCCTTATTTGAACCTGTGGAGAGGCAGGCGTGTAAGAGTCAATTGTGGGATCTGAGTTTGAAAACACCAGGTAACTTTGAGGCCCTTCTGCTGGCTTAGAGGGTCACGAAGCCTGAAATTTGCCATGTAAGTGGTCCTAACTTGTTCATTCCCTGCAGGTGACTTCTAGTCTCAGCTGGGTCTTATTATATATCTGGGACCTTAAGAATGGTTTTTCACAAATTACCGACGGAAGAGAAAAGGTTCAAAATCACTTTCTTCCCAAGTCCTTCGCTAAGTAAGCTTACTTGGAGCTAAGAATGATAATTACATGCTTACTTACCTAATAATACCCATAGGAATAACTATTCAAGCTTATTGATAAGAATGTAAAAACAAAGTTTTTTCTTACTAAATAATTTTGTCTAATTTCGAAGTATTTTGTAAAAGTAATACAAAATTTAGTTTATCTAAAGCATTTTTTAAGCTCAAAAGTAAATATACTGAAATTAAACTAAGACCTAACTTTTGATTTATAACATAAAGTTTAAATTTATAAGAATCTAATGATGGGACAAGGTCTTTATGTTTGTCTACACCAAATAAAGTGTGTGAAACCTACTTTATAGGTTGAATATTATAGGTTGAATATAAGTGTGTTATATTCAACTGCAGATGTGTCTTGGTGCTGAGTCTGAATGCCTCCCACGGCCTGAGCTGTCCCTTGTCATAAAACCCTCACAGGAGCTAAAAGGAATTCTATTAAAAGAATTATTCTTATTTGGGACATTCCAGCTAAGTTATGTGATTATGAAATTCACTTTACTGGACAAATATTTAAATCTGCTTATAAAATCCGGCTGGCTACACAGAATTTCCATTGCGTCCTGTGCTTCCCCCATCCTCTAGCTTGGGGACTAAATAACCGATAGTTATTGTCAAAATTGTCAAAATTCACTAACGCTTAATGCTTTCTCAGCTGAGGCCAGCTCTTCTAGGAAGATCTACCCTTTGGGAAGACATCAGTGAGGACAAAGGGCTGTGGGAGCCATCTCTGCTTAGGAGACATTAACCATCCTTCTAGGGGCTTTTTAAATGATAATGAAAACTGCAGACTTGGTTACAGTGAGCTTCTGGGAGATGAACGGGATAAATGAGAGTGAAACACGGCGGTTTGTCCACGGAATGACACCATATTAAACTGTCCCTTCAGTCTCGACTGAAAGCACCCTGCCAGGCACTTCCAACCTCCTCATGATTGAAACACTTCAAGAACCAGGGCATACTGGTGCATGCCTTTAATGCCAGCACTTGGCGGTAGAGACAAGTGGATTTCTTTGAGTTCAAGGTCAGGCTGGTCTGAATAGTGAGTCCCAGGACAGCCAGGGCTTTGTAGAGAGACGCTGCATTAAAAAACAAAACAAACTAGAAAAAAAACCAAAAGGACAATTGGTGTCTTTTTCATGGGCACAGTTACCTGCTGGAGGTTTCAGGAAAGTCAACTATGCATCTTCAACTGTGTAGAGGATAGGGATCCCCAAGTGACTGAACCCCGAACCCATCTAACATCTCTCTCTGTCTCTGTCTCTGTCTCTCTGTCTCTGTCTCTCTCTCTTTCTCTCTCGTGTGTGTGTGTGTGTGTGTGTGTGTGTGTGTGACAGTTCTTTTTGTTTGGCTTGTTTTCGAGACAGGGTTTCTCTGTACAACCCTGGTCCTCATGGAACTCACTCTGTAGAACAGGCTGGCCTCCAGCTCTGTCTGCTTTTGCCTCCCAAGTGCTGGTGCTGAGATTAAGGGTGTGTGTCACTCAGCTTCGTGACTTTGTTCTTAAATGTTTTTAGACTTTGATTTTTTTTCTTAAATTTGCCTGAGATGTTTATAATTTTCCTTGGGGTGGATGTGGCTGCCTTTGGTTGACCCCTGAGCCTCTAACTAACCTCTCCCTACTCACTGGTTCACCAAGCCAGATCTCAGTGGAATCATTCCATTGCTTTGTCAGTGGTGCCCTATCGGCTGTAAATTGGTGTCTGCTCATGGCTTTCCAGAGAAAGTCGTGCCTTAAAAATTCATGCTCAAAAATAGGGTAAAAATGTTATTTTTAAAAATAGGAACTCGGGACCAGTAATGTGGCTTATCAGGTAGAGGTGCCTGCCACCAAACCTGGCAATCCGGATCCAGTTCCTGTGACCCACATGACTGGAGGAGGGAACCAACCCCCAAAAGTTTTCCTCTGACCTCCACACTAGTGCTATGGCTTATGTGTATGTTTACATGTTTGCATGTGCACATTCATGTACACACACACGTATCACACAACTGCACTCATACACACAAACACAGTAACCATGTCTTAAAAACCAGGAAACCTGACATCCCAACCACCCATGTAGCCATGCTCACCCACCTACATGCCCACCCGCCCTCTCACAGTCTAGTTTACATCCCGTTCATCCACGTGGAAACTGTTGAGCACCCACTTACTCTCCTCCAAGACCTGCCTAGGCCCTGGGTGTTCCAATGTTTACAGGTGACCAGTCCTTACATAGGTCCATGCTCAAAAGCGAAGCCAAGACCTCTGTGATGGATGCGTGTCATGCTGTGACTCCAGATGTCACAGGACCAGCTGACAGCTTGTGAGCGAGGCCCCCCAAGGTGTGGATGCCAGTCAGGGCTCCATTACTGCAGTCAACTATGGAAGGAGCTCATAGCCATAGGTGCTTCTAGAATGCCAGTGGGATGAGTCTGGAAGGCGCTACAGGAGGTGTCCTGATTGCAGAAGCTGTGGCCACTGAGTCCTGGGACTCCCTTGTCACCTGTGTGTTGTATCAGAAGGTACCGAGGGGGAGTGACAGCATGGAGCTGTGTGGTCATGGTGGCTTCCTCTGTGCAGCTTAGCCAGCTGGCCACTGTGGTAAGGAAGCAGCTCTAAGGGACGAGAGGGTGTGGGATGGAGACCCTGGTCTCTCCTGGCTGGGACACATGTGGGGAAAGAAGAGGTAAGGGGTTCACTTTCTAAATGTCTCCCGTGGACTGTGCTGACTGGCTGGGCTGGAGTCTGTGAAGTCACACTGGGGCCACACCAGGTCTGCAGCACAGAAAGGGGCCCTGGTAGGTGGGAGGAGAGAAACGCACTGGACAGGTCAGGACTCCACAGCCCAGACACCCAGGGCAGCAGGCTGTGCTGTTGACAGGGACCCAGCATCACTCCTGGGCTGTGTTTATCTTAGGGGAAGAGGCAGAGGCATCCCCAGGCGTCCTGACCTGAATTTTTATTCTGTCTGGTCCTCCACCCCAGGAGGTGTCTAATTATTATTTCCTAACCTAGTTTCAGAACTTTCCACTAATTCCCAAGATGCTTCAGGGCTGTCTGCAGCCCTGCCTTTCCCTAAATGCTGGAGACCGAGCAGGCCAGGGAGCGAAGATAAGAGGCCTTGCTTGCGGAGGAAAAGGATCACAGACTATGTTTTCTGCTTCTCAACTGTGTTACCTTGGCATGGGGTTTACCCTCCCTTTTGTTCCTCAACTCTGAAACTGGGAGGGTAGTGTTGTCCACCCCATAGGGTTGGCATAATTTCTAGGGGCAGGGAACTAGCTAACAAATAGTCCTGCAGCCCATATGGAGAGGAGCCACTTCCAGCGCTCTTTCTGTCACAAACAGCCCTATTGCCCCTTGGAAGCCACATGTCTGGATTCAGAGGGGCATGGGTAAGTATAGGTGGGCACAGGGGTTAGTGAGCATGGGTACCTATGATTGGGTACAGGTCTTGGGTGTCCATGGGTAGGTGTGGGTGGGTACAGGACTTGGGTGGCCATGGGTAGGTGTGGGAGGATACAGGGTTCAGGTTCCCATGGGTAGATGTGGGTGAGCACAGGGATGGGGCATGGATAGGTGTGGGTGGGGTCAGGTGACCATGGGTAGGTATGGGTGGGCACAGGGATCAGGGGAAGGAAGGCCTGGGCCCATTTGGAGTGTGCAGTGCTGTTTCCCTGTTTTGTCCTGTGCAGCCCCAATGCTTGACACCTTTGGGTTTCTCCTTGACAGCTCTTCGCAGACCACTGTCTTGAGTTCTAGGCGACATGATGTTGGACAGGGACACACTTCTGAAGACCAGTCACTGGGCTGTAGCAGTCAGGAGGGAATAGCAGCATCGGTCCTTGAGGAAAACAGGGCTTTCGAGCCCCATGGATTCCCTAATCTTTCTCACTGGGGCACTTGGGACAGCAAGGCCAGAAAGTGTGACTTGATCCTGTGCGTCACACCCCCATTCTGAGAGGACTTAACATCTTGAGACGAGACGGAATCTAGGTGTCTTTTGACTGAAGAAGAGAGGAAGTGGCTGCCTGGTGAGGCTGACACACTGTTCTGGGCCACATGCTATGTCCTGAAGGGCTGTGGAGTCCCAGGAGTAGGAAGAGCCAGGGAAGAGCCTCTCTCCTGAGCCTGAGGAGGGAGGGGTTGCCTACTCTTGGCTCTGACGCTAGAGCTGTAGGAGAAATGTTGTCTCAGGTTGCCCGACTTAAACAACTGGTTACAGCAGCCTCAGGAAGGGAAGAATCCACACTACAGGAAGGCTCTGAGGTGCCCATGTCACAGAGCTCAGAGAGACACTGTTGCTCCACTGAGGACGCCTCGCTTTTACGTGCTGGAGCCTCTGAGGCCAGGGTTCGCACATTGTGCTTGGAGCGATTCTCAGCAACCTCGTGTGTTCATGTGTGCGCACGTGTGTGCGCACGTGTGTGCGTGTGTGTGTGTGTGTGTGTGTGTGTGTGTGTGTGTGTGTGTGTATGTGGCGGGGATGAGCAGGGACAGCCTCTAATCTGGAGTCCTCTGGAAATGTTGGGGCAAGTGATGACTTCTAGGTAAAGGCCAGCATACCCATCTCTGGCTCAGTTCGTGCCTGGTCCAGAGAGTCTGAATCTGAGCTCTCAGGTCCTCCTGAGGGGCTGATCAGGCATGCTCAGGTCACTACATAGTCTCTCTTATCTCCTTTTTCTGGAATGTGCTTGCTCAGGATCTGATGGGGGTGGGGGGAGGTGCCAGAAGGTTGGGCATCAGTTTCACTCCCAAAGTGTCTGAGGGAGGACATGGAAGATTCTGGTTTCCCTGCCAGTGGTGAGACAGGTCTTGTCTGTTGGTGCCCTGGGGCCAGATACTGGCCATACACCTTGACTTTGCCTCTGGCATAGAGTGGGCAAATTTCCAGGGTCACTCACTGAACCTGTTGGCATGTCCCTGGTGTCACTTGCCATCATACCCAATGCCAGACCCTTGGCTGCAGCCTCTGGGGACCAGATCTTCCTTGACTCCTAGTCTGTGTAGTGCACGTCTACATTCTGGGGGAGGAGCAGCCGGCATTTGGTCCTCAGGAGGTACAGTGACCATGCTCAAGCTTGGATGAGTTCTAGGTCTCCCTGTACCTGATGCCATGTCACCGGGACTCATCATCTGGGCAAAGAATAAAGGAAATGAAATTTGGAGAAGGGCTTCACTGCAGGATTGTTATGCCTACCTCGCGTCTCTCCCAGCATCTGCAGTCTGTAACAAGCCATGGGGTACAGCCTGCTCACAGAGAGCCAGGGCACCTGCGGTCACACACAGGTACAGCCTGACCCATCAGGGCCTGGGCACTGTTTGTTCTGTCAAGCAAACGGGCAGAACAAAGTGGCCAAGGAGAGGAGAGACCCCCACCTGTGTCCCCAGCCAGACTGTCCCCACCTACTACTGTGACTCTAGGTCATGTACTGATTATTTTTTTCAAGTTATGGCTTGTTTCCTCTCAGTCTGTGGCCAGATCCCTGGAGGTAGACCAGAAAGCGTTTCCTCAGAGTGTGCCATGGCCTAGACCAAATAGAGCTCCTGAACCCATGTGTTAAATGGGTAGGGGGATGGATGGGTGGGTTAATGGAGGGAGATGGAGGAACAGATGAAGGAATACATGCTTGTAAGGCTGAACAGACAGATGATTTGATGGATAGACAGACAGACAGACAGATAAATAGGTAGATAAGCAGATGGATGTGTGGATGGGGAAATGGAAGTGTCCATGAGTAGATAGCTAGATGGGTAGGTGGATGGAAGGATAGAGGAGTGGACAGATGGATATATGACTAGGTGGGTAGGTGGGTGGATCAAAAAGATGGATGGATAGATGGATGGATGGATGAGTGGTGGATAGAAATTCTTGTACTTTTACATCACTTCCTTTCACAGCCTTTGTGGGGTATCATCATTTGATACTTGAGCCATAGCAGCAAGTACTGCAACCACTCTTTGGGGGCCTTGGGGTCAGGGTTCCTAGCACCCCTGAGTGCAAGTCCTCATCAGTATGTCCTAGAAGCCATGCTATGACCTCTGAGTTTTCTGTCTGGGAATTCGTGGTCATGTTCGTGGTTGAGAGTGAGCTCTTGCTTTCCACCCCCTACCTGGGCTGGTAACTGTGAGAGTCCACCTTCCTGAAACATTCCAGGCTGGGGTCGGCGCTCTCTGCCCATAACGCACTGCCCCGCTACCGAATCCTTCCAGTAATGTTTGTTCCTACTCCATCTCAACTTGGCCATAGACTTCAAATCCTGGAGGGTCGTCATGACCCAAGACAGGGACTAGATGTTTTCTCCTTTCTTTCCTCATACACGAGTGACTGAGGGAAGATGCCCTGTGATGACGAGGGAACAGGCCCAGAACAGCAGTGATCTCCCACTGGAGATTGGAATTGGAGCCCTAACCTCCAGCGTACTGTAGCTCCTGCCTACCTCTGCCATCAGCTTGATTTGGCCCCTGAGACAGCTCTTGGTCCTGTCTGGCCCAAGGGAGTCCTACCCGTGTGCCCATTGTGAGAAATGAGGCCCTTACCCAGTAACAGCCAATTCAAGAGAGTTCAAGCAGCAAGTCAAGGCAGGTTGTCTTGTTTGTTTTTAAATTCTGTTTTCTACAAAACCAGACACCGCCTCAATAAAGGACAAATGGCTGAGGAGCTGATCTGGCCCAGAACAGTGACATCTGTGACTGGATGCCTGTCCTTCCTGTCTCACAGTGGTACTGTGGAGAGTTACAATTTCCAGCCATTTAGCATAGCCAGACCTCAGAGTCCTCATCCTCCTGAGGCTTGAGACCCCTACTTCCTGATTTGTGGGCTCACACGTGGGGCAGACTGTAACTTTTTAACCCTAAGATAGCTAAATGCCCACCCCTTCCTACAATGATCTCATCCTGAAACCCCCAGAAAGACCTTTGACCTGTTACCTGGGCAGCCCGTGACCTTGCCAGTTGCCACATGAAGTAGACCATGTCATGGCCTGAGAGCCACCTCACTGTTGTGGGCTTTCTCTTCCTAACTTGTCCCGTTGCACTTCAGTTTCCCTGATTGCACCTACTGTGGCTCCATGAAGATCCAGGCATACTCTCATCAAATAGTAGAAGCAGCTGCTTCCTTGGTTTAGGGAGATCTAAATCCACAGCAGACCCCAGGGACAGCCGCATGTCCTCCCAGGTCACTACCCACTCCTTCCTCCTGTTCAGTAGGGAGCCAATTGGAGCTGTCCAGCACTCCTTCCTATTCCATGTGTATACACATGTCCCTGTGTATATGTATGTGCAGTGTATATACTTATATATGTGTAATGTGTGTGCATATATACGAACATGTGTGGTGTGTGCACACATAAGTTTTTGTAGGTGTACATATGTGTGTGCTCACACGTATATGTATATGAGTATGTGGGTGGGTGTGGATATGTGCAGTGTACACATGCACATCCCCAAGTGTGTATGTGGAAATGCACACAGTGTGTGCATACGTCGGCATGCGTGCATGTGAATGTGCACGTGTGTGTGCAGTGTGCATACACACATGTCTATGTGGGGGGTGGGGTGTCTCTGTGTGTGAGGGGTTGCAATAACTTGCCTGGAGCTGTGAGCCCACCTTACATCCATAGCTGGATATTTTGGTTGTTTTGACCCAAACTTGAACTCCACACTTTCCAGTTCACTAGCCTTGTTTAAAAAGAAATAAAAGCATGGTTTCCTGACTTGGAGCAAAGGAAGCAGACAAACAGAGGAGAGATAAGAAGGGGCCCGGGGCAGTCTGGCCTGTACACACTATCCAGAAAATCAGAAGCAAATGGCCAAGTGTTGTTTGGACTCACAGGAAATGGGGAGCATGTCTGTGAGAGGTGACATGGCCATCCTGTCTTGACTTTGTGGTTCTCTTCCTTGGTTCAGGGTGGCTTCTCCTCACAGAGCTGGAGCTGTGAAGCAAAAGCCAGTTAAGAGCCAGGAAGCCAGAGCTCCATGGGCCGTGCTGCCAAGATGACATCTCCTGACACTCAGCTACTTTAAAGTGGCCACTCTGCCACCCCATAGCTTGACACGCTCAGCGTGTCCTGGCACCTTCCACAGGGAGCAGGGAAGCAGTACACATGGGATCTGACCTTAGATAGTTGGCGCAGTGCCAATGCCATCCCCATGTCCTGTGCAGCACAGGCCTGCTGAACATCCCATAGTTCCCATGGAGTTAGGCATCACCTCTTCCGTTGGACTGCCCTACCCTCAACACTCATCCAAGATGGGCTCTCCAAAGCAGATCCCAAACAAGGCCCAAGTGCCTAAGGAGCTATTTGGTTGCTATCTCAGGGCAGCAAGAGGGAGAGAGTCCAGAATGACCAGGGCAGTGTGAGAGAGGCCTCGGTGTGCTACCACCATTCTTGTGAACTGCCCCAGCCAGATACGCTGTGCCAGCTTGAGATAAGAAAGCTTCCTCCTCCTGTACCCGTGGGCACCGATGACTCCCTGGACAGCGGGTGCAGGCTGCCATCCTGGCTAGGTTGTTCTATGTTCTGGGGCCCCTAGGCAAGGGTCTGATATGAAGAAGCATCCTCAGGCCACATTGCCATTGTCACAGCCTGTTGGCTGGCAAGGGCAAAAAATAGGGCGGAGCAGAGTGGTCCAGGGTCTGGCAGACAGGGACAGCTCCTCCAGGCTAATTTCTGCTCAGTCTCTCTGACTCACTGCTCTGGTATACACCTGTGGCGGGCATCTTCTTCTAGAACCAGATTCTGCCCCACCGAGCACTCTTAGCTGTAGGAAGTGACCTCACCCTGCACAACAAAGTCTCAACCCTGCCCCAGTTCCCTTTGTTTCTCAAGGCAGGGCAGAGCATTGAGTGAGCTGCTATAAAATGCTCTATGCTTGCCGATCCTGCGGCCTCTGCTCTTGACCCATGATCAATAACTATCAATTACGTGAATGAGCATTGGGAGCAGGTGATCTCTCCAAGACAGCTCAGATCATGTCATTCCTCTTAGGATGCTCTCCCCCCTCAGATCAGACTCACTGGCCCAGCTTTGATGGTTCCTATCTGTAGCAGTTATGCATGGTACCATGCATGCACATGCTCATACACACGACCTCACACACCATGCATGTGAATGCTCCTTCCATCCCCCACCCTGAGATAGGGTTTCTCTGTGTAACAGCCCTAGCTGTCCTGGAACTAGCACTTGTAGACAAGGCTGGCCTTGAACTTACAGAGATCTGCTTGCTTCTGCCTCCTGAGTGCTGGGATTAAAGGTGTGCACCACCACCATCCAGTTTAGAAATGGCCTCCTGCCTGAGCAATCTTGAAAGTGGAGTGTGAAAGAAGGGTGCAGACAAAGGAACAGCACGGCTACAGCTCAGAGCCTCCTGGGTCCCCCTAAGGATCCATGCGGTGATACGATGGTTGACTTTTGTGCAGACTCTGCAGCTGTTCAAACATTATCACTAGTGTATTGATGAGGGCAGCAGAAAGCAGCTTTCAATATCTGGACTCAGTGAGTCAGACAGCCCCCGCCCCCCGGGGGTGTATCAGTTTGAATGACCAAGGACCTACCAGGACAGGACAAAGAGACAGAAGGAATCCTCTCTCCATAGGCCTGTCAGCTGGAACATCCACTCTCCTGCCTGTAACCTGACACGGCTCCCCATCTCACAAGACAGAGTAGGTTGTCACAGGCTCCATAACTGTGACAATGTAACCCTATAGTCAGTATCTCATCCTCCGCCCCACCACCCTCTGTACCTGCCTTCACCCTCCCATTGGCCCTGTGCTCAGACAGCATCCTGAGAGCCTAACACACAGAGTAGCTGCTGACAAGAGGTGTGGGGGTGCTTTTTCAGCCTTGAGCATCCCAAAGAGGCAACCTCTGCCCTTGATCATAGCAGAGGCTCCACAGGCACCCGAGTCAGGGGTTCTCTTACCCTGGGGCAGAGATCAAGAGGTGATTTTGGAGAGTTCTGAAAAACAATTTACACAATAGCTTTCCTGTCCCCAATTCTGAAATAATCACAGAGGTAGCAAGGAGACGTCAGAGTCTGGATGCTGGAGTCAATTAACGAATGCCACAAGACCTGGATCCCTTCCTCCTGGCCAGGAGGCCTCAGGTGTCCACCAGTTCTGGCCTGGCCACTCCACCCTCTGCCCAGACAGAGTCTTGGCTCTGTCTGATGACCCACCACTATTCTTTCCATCCGTCCCAAACGGCTGGCAGGAGCTAGGGAGGCACCCGGGTTATAATTTGCAGGTCCCAGGTTGTCAGTGCTTACGGGGCCCTGACTTGGCTGGGCAGCATCTCAGGGAAGGAAGAACTTGCCCTTCTGTACCATGCTGCTCCACATAGACATGGAAACCACGTTGCCAAGGGCAGGCTGTTCCAACCATGTCATCTCAGCAGACTCTTTATGGAAGCAACACACTTGGTGCGTGAGCCCTCCCAACAGCCACAGTGTCCACCCCTTCACCTCCCCTCTTTGCTCAGGATTCGCTGAAGTCACCTTGCCTAGTCTACTTTTAGATTGGTGTTATTTGTCTAGATTTTTCTTCGTGTTTCTAAGCAGCCTGTTCATTCGGCCATGTTTGGACTTTGGGGGTTAAGATCCCAGAGCTTGGCTCCTCACAGAACCCACCACCAACTCCTCCCACTTCCCCACATAGGGAAGCTTCCTTGGGGACTAGTCGCTGCTCCATATTAGTCGAAGCACCAATATACTGGCGGGAGATTTTGAGGTAGATTTCGTCTCTTGGTTGAGGCTCCACTGTGTCTCAGTCATGTAATCCTCCCCTCACTACGGTCAGTCACCTTTGTGTGCATCCTTAATTGTGGCCTTCATTTTGCTCCCACTTTTCCTTGGGTCCCTATGGACATCACTGAATTTCCTACTCAGGGAGATACACAGTCTTCAGGGGCTCCGAGCCAAAGGCACCTTTGTTGCAACTTCTGGAAACCCCTGTGTCTGCTCTGGACTAGGGCAGCTGCGTTAGAGTGAGCTCCCAGAGGACACATAGCTGCCTTGGTGTTGTCTGTCCCAGCAAGGGAGCTGTGACAGGCTGGGTCCATTCAGAAGCGCCATTCCCTGTGCCACGTGGGAAACTCACAACCATGCACTCTGTGGCCGCCTTCGCACCTGGAGCCTGTGGCTCTGTGACCCCTCCTAAGAGCTTTAGTTCTTTCTTTCAACCTCCCCTCTCCTCATTCACAGCCTCTCTTGCACAAGCTCTCTTGGTCGACGGTCCCTGAATCACCTCTAGTTCTGATCCTTTCAGAGAGGCACTTCATTCAAGCTATGTGTGGAGGGGCTGGGGGGCTGGCTCAGTGACTGCAGAGCTTGCTGTGCAGGCATGGGGAGCAGACTTTGATCTCCAGCATAGTGTGGGGCCAGGAAGACTGATCAATGGGTTGAAGTACTTGCCATGTCAGCCTGAATTCAACTCCTGGAACTCACATAAAAGACTGGACATGATGACACACATCTGTAATCCCAACAGTCCTACTGCAAGGTAGGAGGTGGAAACTGGAGAATTACCCAGAACTTTGTGGGCCAGCAAGCCTTGAAAGGGCTGCCTGGCCGAAACAAGAGATCCTGCCTCCACCAACGTTGAAGGAGAAACATTTTCCAGAAGTTGTCTTACCTCCACATGCACATCATGGGGTATGTGAGTGTGTGGTGCTCCTGGTGGTGATGGTGGTGGCAGTGATGGTGATGGTGGTGGTGGTGGTGGTGGTGGTGGTGGTGGTGTGTGTGTGTTGCTCTTCTAGAGTTTTTTCATCATTGATATAGAATTTCATTCCCCTGAGCAGCTCCCTTGTGGTCTGTGGAACATATCAAGCCCCACTTATGGAAGCTTGTCCACGATGCCTGGGGATAAAAGCAGAGGACACTGGGAAGTTCAAGGAGCAAACAAGGAAAGGAGATCCACTGGCAAGCTTTTATTTTTCTGTGTCAGGAATAAAAGAACAAAGCAAGTATTGGAATAGTCACACATTGACTTGGCAAACACAAAAATCAGTCTACGGTTCAGCTAAAAGCGGTTTATTTATCTGAGAAATTGGAGGCTTCCTTTACAAGTCAGAAATTGGTTATTTGGAAAGAGGAACCAACTGCCGGGGTGGCAGGGTGTTTAGTGTATGTGGGTGAATGTCGGCACCACCTCTGAGATCAGAGTACGTTGAGGTCTCTGAAGGGGCCACAGCACTCCCTCCCTCCCTCCTTCCTTCCCTCCCTCAATGATGCCTCTGAGGAACCACAGCTCCCCCTCCTCCCTCTTCCTCTTTCTCTTCCTTTATAGGATGGCTAATTTTGATTGTTAACTTAGTTAAGACACATCCAGGAAGTTAATGAGGTACATCTTTAGGTATGACTGCAAGAGCATTTACAGGGAGACTTAACTGAGGAGGAAAAACCAATGTTAAATATGGGTGGGCACCATCCATGGGTCTGCGTCCTGTACTGAAGACATTAAAAAATAAGAAAACCCCATGAGCACCAGCATTCCTCTTTCCTCGTTTCTTGACTGCAGATATAACGTGATCTCATATTCCTGTTACTATGTCTTTCTCATCACTGTGGACTGTGTCTTTTTAAACTACGAGCCAAAATAAACCCTTCCTGTCTTAGGTTGCCCTTGTCAGGGTTTGATCCTGACAATGAGAAAAGTAACCGATACAGAGGAATTAGTACCAGAAGTGGGGTTGTGACTGTGATCAGTGTAATCATATGACTTATAGGCCTTCCCAGCTGATTTATGAGATGAATGTGTAAGAATTTGGAACTATGGACTAGGGAAGACATAAAATGCTAAAAGCAGCCCCAACAGGCCAATCTGATGAGAGTGTGGAAGACCAGAATCATGCTGCAAGGTGGACAGTGAAGTCCTGGCTCATAAGCTTTCAGCGGGGAATGAGGACTCTTCCAGGAACAGGATTTGAGGCCATTCATGTTACACTCTGGTAAACAATCTGACTGAATTCTTCCTATGATCTGGGATCTTGAGTGAGGCCAAATTCAAAAGTAATGGATTAATTTGTTTGGTGGAGGAGATCTCAAGAGAACAAAGCCCTCAGGCAGTGTGTGGTTATGGGGTAAACCCAGACCGAGAGAATCCAGTGAGAGAACCCAGAAAATGGAGCAGTAAGACAAGAAGAAAATGTACAGTTTGTTGAGGAAAGAATGTGAGTTAAAGTTGCAGATAAGGAAGGCATATATAAAATATCTCTATGCTTCAAGAGATTAGTACAATTAATGAGAAGCCTTTGTACTTTGCACTAGAACAATAAGAAGGGGACCTCCAAAGCAGGAACCCATTCATCCAAGCCTCCAGTTTTGCAGTTGTAAAACTGCCAATTCATTTGTGAGGTGTCTAGTGTTCATGGTCAACTTGGCAGAATTTAGAATTAACGGGGAAATGATCCTCTGGTCATGTTTGTAGAAGATTATGTTGGTTATGATAATTTGAGCTAAAAAGACTCTCACCCTGTGGGTGGCTGCAATCCCTTGGCATGGAATGCTATGTCGGAGTGAAGAAATCCAGCCAAGTAAAGCAGCATGCACATGTTCATTGGCCTCTCTTTCTGACTATAGTGACAATGTGGCCAGCTGCTCAGAGCTTCTAAGGCCCCGACATCTCATCAGGGTAGAATGAGACATCTAACTCTGAACTAAATAAACCCTTTCTACCTTCAGCTGCTTTAGTCAGAGTAGTTTGTCACAGAAACACACACACTGCCCAAGATAAATTTCTAAAGAGAGAGGTTGAACTGAGAATACCACCAAAAGGGCTCTCTGCTAGAAAACAACCAAGTAGGGAAGTTTTCCCAGGTTCAGCCACAAAGGTGCTTAGAATCCAGGACAGTTGTGACAGAAAGGAGCCAGGCTACAAACTAAGATGGCATCAGAGTGTAGCAGCAACATCCATGTGTTGCTGGTTTTATGGACATACAAGGTGTAAGAGTGAAGAGGCCATGGAAGTTTGTACCAAAGTCCAGAAAAGCAATGAGGGCAAATACTACGTGGTAGGATTGGAATCCCTTCATGGAGCTCTGAGAGGCCACTGTGTGAAGCTGTGAAGGGGAAGCCTGCGTCGGAGATCAGAATATTGGAGATGCCAGGCCCATGAAACATCTATTTAGGGAAGCTTCAGACATGAGTGAGCTGGAAGGGGTGGGAGAGAGAACCACAGACCCAAGATTGTTGGAGCCCAGAGAATGTCACTAGGATCCCTAGAGGCCAGACATGGAGCTACAGGGTTGGTACTTGTATGTGTATGGATGTTTATATGTATATGGGTGGCCATGTGTACATGTGTGTATGTGTGTAAGTCCAAAATTCGCATCAAATGTCCTTCTTGATTGTTCTCCACTTTGTTTATTGAAGTGTAAATAAATTCTGTTCTTGCATTTGTCTTATGTTTCCTGTTCTTCTCCCATTCCTCTGTTCTAGAGTGGGAAAGGCTTGTATCTTATACACTGTAAGTATACAATTGGCTTTTTTATTCCATAGGAACTCTCCATTAAAAGATTTTCTTGGGTATTGGAAAAGATTTGAACTTTGGGATTTTGAGTAGTGTCAGAGCTGTTAAGACTTTAGGAACTCTTGTGCATGAACTAAATATGTTTTGCATTATGAGCTAGTCATGATGCTTTAGGGACCAGGGGTAGAATGTTACAGTTTAAAGTGGCTGTGTTTGATTATCAAGTTGACATGGGCTAGATTTATGGTGGTTCATTTTTTGTCTCCAACTTGATTAGATTATGAAACACCTAGAAATAGATAAGACATTAGCCATGCAAGCATGACAATCAGGGTTCAAATCCTCAGAACCCACATACAAAACCAGGGAGGCATGGCAGTCACCTGTACCTAGCACTCAGGAGGCAGAGACAGAGGATACCTGGGGCAGCCTGGCTAGCTAGGCTAGCAGGAATTGGTGAGCCCCAGATTCAGCAACAGACTCAATAAATAAAGTGGAGAGCAACCAAGAAAGACATCTGATGAGAATTTTGGACCTACACATGCACGTGCACACATGGGCACCCATATACATATAAACATACATACTCATACATACCACACACACACATACACACCACACATACACACCACAACACACTCACATACACACCACACACACATACACACACCACACACACATACACACACCACACACACATACACACACCACACACACATACACACCACAACACAATTTGCATACACACCACACACACATATA
>NW_004949103.1:1155908-1160654 GCF_000317375.1 Microtus ochrogaster
GTTTAAACAAAAAGGAAGGCTTTAACATCAACATAGTAAAATTACATATAACAAAACAGGTATCAAATAAGAATTACAGTTACAATATTTACTACGTTATCTTTTATCATAACTAAGGAAAACTATATTATTATTATCTATTCTTTAACTCCATCAAAGACTCCTGAAGGATATAATATTACCTAAGTAAACAGGAAGTGCATTGGAAGCAACTTCCAAAACTCTAGAATTGACAGAGACATCTCGCTGCCTGGACAGTCCATCCAAAGTTCTTTTGTACTACTGGGGCATCCATGTTTAGCCGACAGGCCCATAGTATCCAGCAGACTTTTCTATCATGCAGGAAATTTTAAAGACAATTCAGTTACTTTCTTCTGTGTCCTGCAGAATGTCTCGCAGACTCTTTTATGAAGTAGGAACCCCGAAGGACCATCTCATCTTTAGGCAAGTTCAGAAGTCATCTCTCTGTGGGTACTGCATGTCCAGTGAAGCAGTCCAGGCAAGAGCAGTTTCTTGCCCAAATGGCTAATCAACTCCATAAGGAGCCTCTTTGATGCCCATCTTTCTCTTGAAGTAGATTGGTGCTGCCAGGAGCAGATATGTCTCATTGTCATGAAAAGTCTTAAGTTCTTAAACATTTTAAATGCCATATTCTGAAGGTGTCTGAAAGATTTGAAGAATTCCTATCCATCTGAAATACTTCTCTGCACATCTAGAAAATCTAACTAACATGACTATAAACTTGACTATTATAGATGATTATCTATTAACCTATATTTTTTAATTATGCATTACATTTTTTAAATGAACTACACAATCACAATACCTTAATCAAGATCAGAAATACATAAACATATAACATAATTGACTTAAATTTGTATCAATAAACCAAGATCCATACCAATACAAATTATTCGTATCTATATCATATCCCCCTTTAAATGTAAACAAACAATTATAAACAATATTTGGGAATATGGGTGTATATTTGTCTATACTGCTTTTTGTTGGTTGGGGGAGCCAGATCTTTTATGGTGTATCCTCTGTGTTAGGTTTATTTTAGTCAGCAGTTGGGCGAAGAAATTTTTTGAGGGTGTTTATGACAACCTTTTAGGAAACCTTGGCCTATGAAATCATATTTGCCTGGATGTAATCCACAGGTTCTCATCTTTTGTGGAATCAAAAGAAGAACCTCTTTTTCTAAGCAACATGTTTTTAGACCCAAATTCTAAAATCAAGATACCTTTATTTTTTTTTAATTTTATTTATTTATTAAGGATTTCTGCCTCCTTCGCGCCATCGCCTCCCATTTCCCTCCCCCTCCCCCGATCAAGTCCCCCTTCCTCATCAGCTTGAAGAGCAATCAGGGTTCCCTGACCCGTGGGAAGTCCAAGGACCACCCACCTCCATCCAGGTTTAGTAAGGTGAGCATCCAAACTGCCTAGGCTCCCCCAAAGCCAGTACATGCAGTGGGATCAAAAACCCATTGCCATAGTTCTTGAGTTCTCAGTAGTCCTCATCATCCGCTATGTTCAGCAAGTCCGGTTTTATCCCATGCTTTTTCAGACCCAGGCCAGCTGGCCTTGGTGAGTTCCTGATAGAACATCCCTATTGTCTCAGTGTGTGGGTGTACCCCTCGCGGTCCTGAGTTCCTTGCTCGTGCTCCCTCTCCTTAGAAACAGAAGAGTCATTGCCAAATTCCTTTTATGAAGCTACAGTTACCCTGATACCAAAACCACACAAAGACCCAACCAAGAAAGAGAATTACAGGCCTATCTCACTCATGAATATCGACGTAAAAATTCTCAATAAAATACTGGCAAACCGAATCCAAGAACATATTAGAAAAATTATCCATTATGATCAAGTAGGCTTCATCCCAGAGATGCAGGGCTGGTTCAACATACGCAAATCTATCAATGTAATCCACCATATAAATAAACTGAAAGAAAAAAACCATATGATCATTTCATTAGATGCTGAAAAAGCATTCGACAAAATTCAACACCCCTTTATGATAAAGGTCTTGGAGAGATTAGGGATACAAGGGTCATACCTAAATATAATAAAAGCTATTTACATCAAGATACCTTTATAATATACATGTTGGTTTAGTTTAGCAGCCCATACAATGAAATGTCTTTTTGTACTTAGCTCTTTTAGGCAAAAAATTTTAAAGAAAACGCAATAATATATAGAATCCAGACTCTCTGTGAATTTTTCATTTTTACATGGCTTATTTTTTTTTACTGCTTTTAGTCTATGACTATCTGTACTCTGTCTCTTTAAAGACTTCATCCTTTTTTTTAAAAAAGCATTAATTTTATTTTATGACTCTCTATACTCTTTTTCTTCTCTCTCCTAAGCCTACATACATTTATCCAACACTGTGACCCATTCAGAGGTCTTTTATGTTTTGCAGTATGAACTAGTCATGACGCTTTGGGGATCAGGGGTGGAATGTTATGGTTTAAAGTGGCTGTGTTTGATTATCAAGTTGACATGGGATAGATATATGGTGGTTCATTTTTTTTTCACCAACTTGGTTAGATTGTGAAATACCCAGGAATATTTAAGACATTAGTCATGCAAGCATGACAATCAAGGTTCAAATCCTCAGAACCCACATATAAAACTAGGTAGGCACAGCAGTCACCTGTACTTATGTCTCTGCCTCCTGAGTGGTAGGTACAGGTGATTGCCATGCTTATCTGGTTTTATATGTGGGTTCTGAGGATTTGAACACAAGCCACACACACATACAGACACATACACACCACACACACACATACAGACACATACACACCACACACACACATACAGACACATCACACACACACATACACACACTCACATGCAAAAAAGGAAAGGAAAGGAAAGGAAAGGAAGGAAGGAAGGAAGGAAGGAAGGAAGGAAGGAAGGAAGGAGGGAGGAGGGAGGAAGGAAGGAAGGAAGGAAGGAGGGAGGAAGGAGAGAAACACCCAGGACGTTAACTGATACAGATGTGTGTCAGGGAGTTTATAAGGGTTATCTGAGCAGGGAAGACCCACCTGAATGCACATGGTACCACCCCTAGGGCCGGGGTCCTGGACTGAATGAGAAGGGAAAGGAGAAGGCTAGCTGAGCCCTGTCTCTCTTCTCTCTGCCCAACTTTGGACCTAATGTGGCTGTCTGTCCTTGCTCACCTTGAACTCCCATGGCCTTTCTTCAAAGGGTGGGCCCTCCTTCTGTAAGGTGCTTCTTAATGGGCACTTGGTTGTAACAACAAGAAAGTAAAGAACGTTTTTGTTTCCTTCCTTCCAGTATCTGTTCCCCCACCCCTACCCCCCATTTTGAAAAGTGCTGACTAATTGGAAGTTCATTTTTCTGTGATGATATGGTCCTTTTCTGTTCGGGATTGTGAGTGGACTGGTTTGCATCCAAGGTGCAAAATTTCTACTAAATGCTGACAGCTATGGATCTGTTGGATATAAAATGCTACTGGAGGATGCCAACTTTACCCCTCTGAGTTCCCCATAGTCACCCCTTCTTCTAAGGGGCATCTGAGGCCACAGATTAGACCAAATCCTATATGTGCCATGTTCTCTCTGTACCTATACCTTTGATAACCAATTATAAATCAGAAAGAGTACGTTATTAACACTAACATGATAAAAACAGAACCATGACAACCCTCTACCGTAGAAAACACTGCACATCTTCTTTGTGTTACCTTGGGGCCATTACTGGTTAAAGTCGGGCATACTGGACACTAACGTCTAAGGACATCATCACTCCGATAACCAGGAGGATTCTAAGTGACTCCAAGCAGGTTATGCATACTGTACAAATACACTGTGCAGAGATGAGTCACATCCCAGAGGGACGACACGGGACAGTGCAAGACACACAGAACGACTTGTGATTTAAAAGTTGTGAACCATTGTCAGACTTTCCCACCGGCATTCTGGGGCTACATTCAGCAGCGGGTAACTGACAGGGGAAGAAGCGTTTTGAACAAAGGTGTGGAAGAAGTGCTGTCCCCGTGTCCCCGTGTCCCCTTTCTGTGTTGACTGCTAGGGTCCTTGGGGGCTTTGGGAAGAAAGAACCTAGGCCATCAGGCAGAGTGGGGTTCTGCCCACCAGGGGGCAGAAGCGGTGCTGAAATCCCGAGAGGGAGCTGTGGTAAAGGGCCAGGAGACTGCTTCCAGGTGGAGGAAGGAGGCTGGGCAGGTGGCTAGAGGTGGGGTCTGGGCAGGGAAGCGGGGAGGAGTGCAGAGTCAAGTGGCGAATAGATGGATGACTGGCAGGGAGTTGGGTGGGATGGGGTGCGGAGGTGTCTGTGGAATTGGGTGAGGATGCATGAGTAGTTTGGGCTGAGGGGTCACTTCAGCTCCTCGCCACATCTCCCACCTCACAGATGCACCCAGGCAGGTCAAGTGATTGGCGGGTGATGTCAAGAGCGCCAAGGCAGACTAGCGGAAGCACGAAGTGCTGGGCTTGAGCACAGAGACCTCATTCTGTCATTTCCTCCTACACCCAGCCCCTGGGGCACCACTGTGGTGCCCATCAGAGGGGAAGGCCTTCGCTGAGAAGAGGTCTGAGGCTCTGCCACCACCTCCATTAAGGCCTCATTGCGCCCTTCAAATAGCTGCGGTCCCGCCATGTTGTCCCCTTGTCTTCTCCCCACAGGCTTTCTGACACAGGGCTACTCAGACCCATTGCTGCCCTTAGAATGGGCTCTGAGCAGACACTTTAGGGAGAGAGA
>NW_004949103.1:1160754-1177453 GCF_000317375.1 Microtus ochrogaster
AGAGAGAGAGAGAGAGAGAGAGAGAGAGAGAGAGAGAGAGAGAGAGCGCTGGACAGGTGTAGAACTCAGCGACGGAAGGGAGAATTGTAGGAACGCTTTGTGGCAAGCCCCAGGGGACCTGCACCTCAGCCTTCTGCACCACTGCAGAGACAGTTTGGCTGGGAGTGTGGCCAGGAGAGGGACCTGGGTACAGTTGCTCCTGCCAGCCAGTCTTGGTTGGGGAAGCTGCCACCGCTGGGTGAAAATACTTTACTTTGCTGTTTTGTTCTTTCCTCTGCTGGGGTTCAGAAAACGCTGACTCTCCCTTCCATCGCTTTGCTGGAAAGGGGGGGCGTGGGGGAGGGAGCCGCTCATGCCTGCACAAGGAGCATATGATGCACCCCTATCCCCGGAGCACCTGTTGAGAACAGACCCACCAGGCTCCAGGCACAAAAGGACTTACTGTTATGAAAAATAGGAGCCAGGATCTTAACACCCCCAAATGTCTTTAAAGAAGTAATTGCTTGACTGCAATTATCTTAGGAGGCTTAACTAACCACATGGGTGCTTTTGAAGAATACTTGGGTTTAAAATTCCTCCCACGGCCCCCCAAGAGTGGGGGCTCCCATGGGTGACCGAGGCTGCACCCAGGAGCTGAGTGGTGGACAGGGCACACTGTGCCCTGGAAGTGTGCCGGGAAGGCTTCTGCAAGAAGATGGCCCTGCCCAGGAGGCGGGTGGCCCTGTTGCCATGGATACCGCCTCCTTGACTGCCTGCAGGGGAGCCAGGCACCTGGCAGGGCTCAGCTGAGGTGCTGAGGAAGGGGCCGGTGGGGGAGGAGGAGTGGTTTTCTTGCTTTCCCTCTTGATGAAGGGGGTGTAGTCATTCCCTTCAGGAACAATGAAGAGACACCCGGTGAAATGCATAGCACAAGAGCCAGGCTCAGCCCTCATCACTGTCTCCTGCTGGCACCAACACCACTGTCATCAGCATCATCTCCACGGGCCAGGCACCCCTCATTCGATTCACGGAAGGCTCTGGACTTTGAGAGAAATTCCCGGCCCCCTCAGAGGTGTGAGCAGAGCGCCCACACTAAGACACACACAGCAGAAATAAACTTCCTAGGCCCCTGGGACGCCCTGCCCGACTCTGTGTGGGCAGGCGCCCCAGAGATTCTAGGTAACAATTTATTTTTGAAGAATCAACCTGAAAACAATTAAATGCAATTTATGAAAACAGTAGAAAAAAGTGAGCGATGAGCCCAATTAGAAACGTTATTTTTGGTGTCGGGATCTCAGCATCTTTGCACATGCAGCCCTGCTGGGGTTCAGCTTTCTGCAGCCTTAGAAAGAGAAGCACCCTGGGACACGCCAGGAAGGGTCACGGGAAAACACCTTGAGGAGATGCTACCCTGGAATGGATTCTTCTTAGGAAAGGAACGGAGACATGGAACTGAGGGCATCTGCAAAACCCACACTTCCCTGCTCAGACCAGCCTCTCTCCATGGCCTTAGGCTAAAGAGAGCTTGACAAATGTCCCTAGGGAAGGACAGAACACTTCAAACCATGTCAGCTCTGGGCTGCTCCCAGGTAACTGGTGATGGACTGATGTGCCCAGTGGGGCCATGATGGTGGTGGCAGATACCCCTTGAGGTGACTCGCTGCTTGTCTTTGCACACCCATCTGTCACTGAGGTTGTGTCCCTGGGCTGACTGTGTAAGCCAGACAGAAACACTTTGGCAGGCTGAGTCCAGCTTTCATGGTCTCTCTAAAAACTCTTGCTTTCTCCCAGAAGGAACTCCTCTCCAGGTCGAGTGTTTCAGTGAGGAGGAAGACATGGGTACACATGGTAGAAGTGAAGTGGGGACGGGAATAACGGATGACAGGCTCATCACCAGTGTAGTGCACCACGCCCGTCTGCACTCTATGTGTGACCATACAGTTCATGAACCGGGCAAGGGACTGGAGATTGAAACACACAAAGACACACAGACAGACAGAGACACGGGTCATTCTTGAAGCAGGAATGCCCCCTTTATTGTGTACCAGAGCCATTTATATAGGGATCCTTAACTGATAGCCACGCCCCAGCCAAACCCACCAGAAACCACTCTCCTGCCATCAGGAGCTCCTGAGGGTCTCCTGCTCAGAACAGCTGCAGGCTGTCTCAGAGCAGAGGAAAATAAGTTGTTTACAAGAAATACAGGATCTGGGGGTTCACTGTTCCCAACAACCAGAACTAGGAAGACGTGGGTACACATGATAGACATGAAGGGGGGGCGGGACTAACAGATGACATCACCAGAGCCCAGCACCTTGACCTTCTCCCCAAGGAATAAGTACAAACCGCACTCTTGCTCTACCAAAGGAAAAGTGAGGCACAGACCAGTTAAACAACCTCCCACTGAGGACCAAGAAAGGTGCTATACTTGTGGAAACAAGTTCAAGGGTCCACAGTCCTAACCAGGACTTTATTCTGACTTTCTGACCCAGCCCCAGGGCACTCCCTGGTTTTTCAAGAGATTGGGGTGGGGGTGGCAATGGGGTCCTGGAGCTGTTCCCTTCTACATGTCTAAGTGGGTCCACTGTAGCCACTTTCAGAGGCCTGCTCCTTAAAGGTCTTAGAAGAGCAAAGATGCATCTTTCCTTAGCAATTTGTTCCTAAGATGCAGGGAGTAAGGGGGTCCACCTGCTGGAGCCCACCCCCGACCCCCACCCCCATCCCATCTTCTCCAAGGAGTGGAAGTCATGCTTGGCCATCAAGAACCTCCATTTGCTCCTCTCCCGGTAACATCCCCAGGCATGGTTCTAAGCAGAGCTGGCAGGAATCCTTGTGTTGGGGACACAGAGCAGCTCCTGGGGCTATTTTACTTAGCTCCTGACCAAGAGGATTAGGCACAGGACCTCTCTCTGAAGTAAATGCCAACTTCCCCACCAACTGAGCAGACAGGCAGAGGGCATATGCCTATTCCCGGGAGCCTAGCCCCTTGGCAAGGGCCACATGCTGTAGGTCATCACTGGCGGTGTGGCGCCTCTACATGCCTTGACTTACCCAGGGAGTAGACCCCCAGGGCAGCACAGGAGGCCTCCCCTGCTGGCCACTTAGGTTTGCCACATACAGGATCTCCCGTGCTGGGTCTTAGCACCCAATAAGCTGGCTGCTGTGGGCACCACGGGAGGCATCAGTCCGAGAAGGGGTTCTGGGCAGTTTTCAATATGATTTAACTCCGCCTGGAGTCTCAGAGAGCTTTTCAGCTTCCTAGAGGAAGTCTCAGATGAAGACACTGCCACTCTTGTGTCACAGCCAGGTGGCAGAGTCACTTGGAGCCCCAGGCCTTACTCAGCTCCATGCTCAGCTTTCCCATTGTGGGCCCAAGACTCCAGCAAGTCGGCCCAAGACTCCAGCAAGTCTGGGGGAGCTGGTCCTACCTCTGCACAGTGAGCCCCATGGTGCCATGTGGGTGGACTGGCACTGTCTCTTCCACGGGGGAAGAAGGGACCTGGGAGGGAAGTCCCAGCTCTTCCCATACCAGGCTCAGGGCTGAGTCAACCAACCTCCAGGCTCCTTCTCCACCAATCTATCCCCATGCTTGGGAGCCCTCTCCAGCCAGCAGAGAACCAGCAGGTAGGCCCAGCTGCAGCTGTGCCAGACCTTAGGTGTCTACAGTAGACTCCTCCCTAAGTCTGTGGGGGTAGGAATCCCTCATGACTTAAAGGAGAGCTCTGACATTTTGGGGACTGACTTTCCAGGGAGCCCAGGATGATTGAGCTGGGAGTCAGAGCCTCAGCAACAGCCTCTTCTCTCTGCATTGCTTCTGCCCAATTTTGTGCCTGGCCTTGCTGAGGTCCCTGACTCTAGGCACAATGAGGAGTCTCATGCAAACACATAATAAAATGATATGGCTATAAAGTAATATCAATAATAATCCTCCTTAGCTAGAAGTGCTTCACTCTAACTTCCCAGGGACCTCAGCCAGCACCCCTTGGAGCACCTCACTACAGCCAGTCTGGTCAAGGGCAGCAGTGCTAGTGTTCTTGGGCTGGGCTGGTGCCCTCTCGGGTGTGCTGACTTCATCTTCTGGCATCCACAATGATGACTGGGCTGTCACACCACCCTCAATCACCTCTCTGGGCCAGCGACGGAAGTAGCCAGACTCGGAACCCCTGAATCCACTGGGTCACCATGCTGAGCTGGGAAGCTTTGGTCTCCGGGGCCTCTGAGGCAGACACACAGCACTGCCCACACACAGACACTCCGTGGTCTGGAGTACAGCTCTCAACCTGTGGATCAACACCCCAGACAGAACTGTGTGACTGAGTGGGAGGGTGTGGTAAGCCTGACACCAGTAGAAGTTTTCTGGACATGTGGTGACCAAAAATCAATTCAAAAATCAAACTAATGACGAATCAGGCGTTCCGGTGGGGCTCACCCACAGTTTCACACCCCTTCCTTCACTGCCACCTTGATTCTGAAGAGAGAACACAAGCGCTTTGCACTGCAAGTGTGGTCAGGCCATGTAGCACCAATGAACGCCTCCTGAAGCACCTTGGCTCAACTTCGAGACTTTGGGGTGTTGTGGATGGCTGTGATTTTACTAAATGTACCAAGTTTTCTGCTCATATGGAAGCATAATAATTTGATATCAGAAAGACTTAATTTTTTAAATGTCATTCCTCAGCATGTGGGCATTGATGGTGTCGTGGGTTTGTATTGTGTTGGTGCACTTGTTTTTGAAATCAATTATCTGAGCTACTGGCTCGCATTTCACAAAATACAGTTATAGAAGTTTTGGTGCCAAATCTACGCCTGCTGTTCTGTGCTGTGTGTGTTTATGTGAAGCCTCAGTTGCGGCGCTGATGGTTACAAAATCAAAATATCCCTCAACTCCGAAGAACCCGAAGATGCTCTACATCCTACAGCATTGAATGCCCGGCCAAGATTTAGTTCTCTGTGCAAAGAGATAAGCACATTCATTTTGCCAACATGCAAATCTGCCTTCATCACTAATAAGTGGCAAAATTACACATAAGCCAAAGAATAGTTTCAAAATAAGTCTGTGAATTATCAGCAAATGTTTGATTTGTACCTGTTTCGTAGAGCGTTACACCCAGGGTCATGTACAAAATTTTTAGGTGAAGAGTTCTAAGAGTTTTGGAAGCCCCGACATAGATGAAGCAAACTCTCCAGCAATGCATGCCCGTGTGCTCACAGTCACTACCGTGTGTAGGAACCAACAAATGCATCATGGACCCCGAGACCAAAGAACCACCATCCACAGCTCCCTAGTTCTTTGACACCTCCGTCCTCCCTCTTCTGTTGCAGAGAAAGCCGGCTGTTGTTTAGTAACCCAGCCTCTGCATTTCTATTGCTGTTTAACCTAACTAAAGCTTTGGTGTCGATGAAACCCATCTCAGAGGAAAGGAACATAATATCCCATTAAAGTCACTGAAAAAATCAATCACTCCATTACCTCCAGCTGCAGGGAGGATGGAGTTTGCTTCCTTGCACTGCTTTGGCTTCCTCTTCAGTCCCGGCCAGGACGGGCCACTTCAGGGTGGGTGCCCAGGTGACAAGCGGTCAATGAACACTCAAAGCCTTGGTACTCCTGTGTGTGTACCCAGACCTTTAGCTACCAGAATCCTAGCCTGTACACTCCCTAAGGCAGCTGTGACGGGAGCACAGTTTGCAGTTTGGTGAAGGCCCTGGCTGTGCTCTGGGATCCACACTTCTAACCAGGGACTGGGGTTGTAATCTCCTTTGAATAGAACACCGCAGCTCTTGCAGGGCCTTGAAGTCAGGTGCTGACTCCTCCCATGCTCTAATGGCTCCCAGAACCCTGTAAGCACACAGGTCTTCCCTCCACTAAGATACTGACGGGAGGGTGTGACTCTGAGGTCAATCCTGTCAATCTCAAGTCCCCAGCTCTAGGGGAGAGCAGAAAGGGGTGCTGAAGAGACTTGAGGACTGAGTCTTCATCCATACCAGGCTTTACCCTGAATTGACAGTTCTAGGGGATCCACAGCCCCTTTACCCTTAAAACAGTCCCTCAGGGGAGGGACCAGGCCAGGATCACAGGAGGTGCCAGCCTGGCTCCTTCCAGGTGGTTCTTCTGTCCTCACTGCACTGCCATGGTCAACAACCCACAAGGTCCTATCCTGTCACCCCAAGACCCCTTCTAGGGTTCAGAGCGAATTCTTTTTAGCCAAGTGTTCCCACCCCTCACTTGGAGAGAAAGAGTCAAACCCATTCAGAAACCAGGCTCCCAGGTGGCTCTACTTCCCTGGTGCCGTCCTTTGTAACGTTGCTGAGTGACTTGGGCTGCTATGTGGCAGAGGAGGCTTTGTAGGGCCCAAGGGGCTATCAGACAAGGCAGAGGCCACCTGGTTAAGGAGCATTATGTGCTGAACCCACTCCTCTTTTCCTTGCCTGCTCTAGATCCAGGTCCACTTCTTTCTAGAAATCATGGAGCTGCCGGTGAATGAGGCAGCTGAACCTAAGGGCCCCGACTCCAGGGCCTGGGGCAGAACTCCCTCCCGGAACTCCAGAGCCGCTAACTCTCCACCCGAGAGCATCTACTGATGTTCTCTGGTGCTCTGGATTTAAATCCCAAGGACATGCACTCCCAGGGACACTGCTGGACTAGGTGCCAGGCTGCTTAGGACAGGGAGTGATCAGCTGTCTCCCAGAGTTCCACCAGGAGCAGCGACTTCTAAAATCCACCAGGTGCGTGCTGTAGATAGAGGACACCTGGTTGAATGGTTTGTCTGAGCTCCGAGCCAATGCCAGGAACCTCAACCTGGGCTACGGCAGGGCCAGTGAGAGGACTCTGTTTATGCCACACCAGGCTGCAAGGCTCCAGGCAGAGAACAGCAGTTACTGTTTCCAAGGGAATTTCACCCATGATTCTCCAAACACCAGCCACGGGTGGGCTGTTTCTCATCCTCTCTGAATCTATTCTGAGGGCCATGGGATGTCTCAGGAAGTAGGAGAGGGCTTGAGTCTGGAAGCTGGGAGGGTCCCTGGCCACAGATGAGGGACTTGCCTCTGAAAAGGGGCTGCCTGAGACACAGTGAGCCTTCTCCCTTGGCCAGGAGGGGGACAAGGCTTCCAGTGCTGCCTGTCATGGGGACGGGGCCACGGCTGACTGAGCTTGAGATTTATCCTCATAAAGGGCAGCAGAGATGGCTAAATCTCATTCCAACTTGCCCTACCAGCCTATCTGTAAAGGGGACAGCTCTCTCCATGTCTGTAAAGGGGACAGCTCGCTCCCATGTTGTCTGTAAAGGGGACAGCTCTCTCCCATGTTGATACTCATGTGGTGGTGTACTGCAACCCCCTCACCTTCTCCATTATGATTTAAAAACAAACAAGCAAACTAACTAACAAGCAAACCACCCTGTTTCTCCGCTTCAGCACAGTGGAGGTTGGAAGAGGCAGGGAGTACCTAAGCAGCCCTTTCTCAATGGGAGCAATGACCCTTCATTGCCCTGTGTCTGCAAGTGAGAATCAGGGGCTTGCCTGTGGGGTTGGGTCGACCATAAAACCTACATGGAAGGCTTGATTTGAATGTGAACTCAGTACTTAATCAATGGAATCCATAACCCAGACAAAGTAAATATCAATAAATATCAGCCTGTGTCCCATAAGATCAGCGGGAAGTGTCAAAGTGTCAGCTCATAGTGACTTACCATGTGTGTGACAAGTGGCCAGTTCTGAGTAAGAGGACTCATGTCCAGCGGGGGAGGAGGGCAAAAAATAGGTCTACTAAGCAAGGGCTCCTGTCTTCCTGAGATTCCTGAGGACTATCTATTGAGCTGGGATGGGGTCACCTTCTTCCTCAGGGCCTCTGGGCTGAGGTAATAGATGAACTCTGGAGAGGTAAGGCTGAAATGGAGTTTGAGGGGAAAGCGCTGTGACGGCCAAGATGCCAGACCCCTGTGGGAAGATGGGGCTCTAAGTGTCTGCTCAGATGTGACCAGGACTGGCTCAGTGCAGGATGGGGAACACAAGCGCCCAGCTGCTGCTGCTGCTGCCCCAATCAGGGCAGGGCTTGTCCCAAGGCCCCAGGGAGGAGACCGAGGTGAGAGCCACCTGCTGTCACCCCCAGGAGCTGTGCTGCACACAGTGTCAACAGGTGACCTGGGTCCCTGAGAAAAGGGCGGGCTTGCTCTCCACAGACCCTTTGCCAAAGGAAACATTTTTAAAGTATGATGTTTGTTTTCTCTGAAAGCTTCAGAAGTATTGTTTTGGGGAGGAATTTGGCAGCTGAGCATAGGAACTTCTTGAGGGCCCTGTGTGATAAAACACAGCCAAGAGGCACAGCCGACCTGGAACCACAGGTTGTCTATCACACAAGGCTCACTGGAGACAAGAGGGACAGAACTGCCAGGTGCCTAAGTCCCCAGCCTGCTCAGTCATGGGTGGCTGTAGAGACGTGGGTGACTCTGAGCCCAGGTCTGGGTAGCAAAGCCCACTCAGCAAAGCCAAAGGAATCTTGAAGACGCCCCAGAGGTCTTGAGACAGGAGATGTAAATGAAAGCCTTGTGGTTTTGCCCTCACAGGTTTGGTTCCTGCAAAGAGTCCCTAGCGAATTCCATCTTGGGGGGACTGGCCTGGGCTCAGAGTCCTGGCCTTATTGGTTATAGCCCAAGCTCTGAACCCAACTGGTGTGTTCTCCAGCCTGCAATGTAAGGTGGTATGAAGAACAACGTAGCACAGTGCTTCTTAGATTCCCCAGTGAAGGTGGGCATGGCCCTTGTTACTCTCCTTCTATCATGATGGTAACGGACTGAACCTCTGAAACTGTAAGCGGGCCACCCCAATTAAATGTTTTCTTGGCAAGAGTTGCTGTGGTCATGGTGTCTCTACACGGCAATAAAAAAACCCTAGGAGACTGAGTTTGATCCCTGGAATCTGCTTGATGAAAAGAAAGAAACAGTTTCCACAGGTAGTCCTATGACCTCCACAAACACACCATAACATGCACACGAAACATGCATGAGTGTATACACACATACACACACAAATAATAAATAAAGTTTCAAGTGTCAAAAACTTGTGGTTTTCTCAGAAAGAAGCATATATAAATTTGGGGCCAAGGGTAATACAGCTACTGAAAAGATTAGGGTCATTAAAAAATGCTCCAAGAACTTTAGGATGAGGCAATAGGAACGACATCTTGAGGCCATCTCTAAAAATAGCTGGACCCCTAGACCCCCTACCCCCATACCAGAATCAAGACCGTGAAGATTTGAAGTCGTATGAAAATCTATTTTAAGTAAAGAACTTCCGCAGACCCTGCTCACACAGGGCTGTCTAGAGAGATGTGTTTGCTTGCATCCAGCCACTGAAGCACTCTGAGGCATCTAAAACCAAAGGGGCAGAGGGCTTTGGCATTGTCCACACAATGCTGGTTTTGCAGGCATGCAGAATGCAAGTAATATGGAGTTGTGAGGCTTCCAAAACCCAAGCCTGGAAGGCTAGGCAAGGCTAGGGTGAGGACCCCTGCAGGCAGCCCCTGAGCAGGGAATGTGAGGTTAAGGATGAACCAGGCACCTCCAGATAATTCCAGATGCCAGGAGTGCGGGACGCCTGTCAAGGGAAGCCATCAGCAACCAACCCTGCCTTTCCTGTATCCACATGGAATACAAAGTCTCTATGGATGAGAACTTATACCATGCCCCACATGACAGACAATGGGTCTAAGGGTGTACTCGATAGTTTTATGTCATCTTGATATAAACTAAAGTCATCTGAGAGGGGGAAACGTCAATTAAAAAATGCTTTCATACGATCTGGCTATAAGCAAATCTGTAGGGCATTTTCTTAATTAGTGATTGATGAGAGAGGGACCATCCCATTGTGGGTGGTGCCATCCCTAGTCTTGTGGTCCTGGTTTCAATAGGAGGTAGGCTAGACAAACCATGAGGATCAGGTCAGTAAGCAGCACCCCTCCATAGCCTCTGCATCAGCTCCAGGCTCCTGTTCTGCTTGAGTTCCTGTCCTGACTTCTTTTGATGATGAACTGTGATGTGGAAGAATAAGCTGAATAAACCCTTTCCACCCCATCTTGTCATCATGGTGTTTCATTCCAGCAATAGTAACCCTTACTAATACAATGGGCTCAGCGCTTGCCCCCCTGGGTTGTAGGTTTGCTTTGGAACTGTGTCTTTGTTCTCCCTTTCAGAATGGAGATGCTCACACTATTTACTCTTAGAGGTATGTGATTTTTTTTCTTTTGCAGGTGTTCGCACCTAAGAGTGTGCCTTGACTCTCAGAGGAGACGCTGAGTTTAGCCTTTGAACAGTGCTGGAGCTGCTAAGACTGTGGGGAGTCTCGGGGATGGACTGACTGCCATCTGTGTTGTGAGATGGGCGTGAGTCTTCTGGGGGACGAGGATAAAATGCTAAGGTTTAGGAAGCTGTGTTGGGTCTGTGCTGTTTGCTTTTTGTCAATTTGATGCAAGGAGTCATCTGAGAAGAGGAAACCTCAATAAAGAAGATGCCTCTGACTGGGCATGGTGGCGCACGCCTTTAATCCCAGCACTCAGGAGGCAGAGGCCAGCCTGGTCTACAGAGTAAGTTCTAGGTCTACATGGAAAAACCCTGTCTCAAAAAAAAATCAAAACCAAACAAACAAAAAAACAAAGCAAAACAAAACAAAAATGCCTCCATCTGATTGGCCTATAGGAGTCTGTGAGGCATTTTTTAAAAAATTAATGATAGATGTAGGGGGGCCTAACCTATTGTGGGTAGTGCCACTCCTGGGGAGATGGTCCCAGGTAGGTAAGACATCAGGCTGAGCAGCCATGGGGAGGAAGCTAGCAAAAACATCCGTCCAAGGTCTTTTCCTCAGGGTGCCCACCTTGAGTTATTGCCCTAACTTCTCTCACTGATGGAAGTATAAGCCAGACAAACTCCTCCCTCATCAAGTTACTTTGGTCCGAGTGCTACCACAGCAACTGAAAGCAAACAGGTGTCAGGATGACGGGAACCAGACTTGGGTTTTCTTGACTGTCAATCTGGTTAGATTGAGATGGCTAGGGGATTGGGACAGCACACCTCTGGGGGAGTCTGGGGGACATTTCCAGAGGGGAACAAAGAAAAAACTCTGCTGTGAATGGGGGGGGGGCACCTCCCAAATCTGAAGCCCTGAGGGGGTAAGGGGGAGGTAGAAGAGGGGAGAAGATGAAACCGATGTGTGTGGTGATATTGTGTTTGTGCTCTAACAGATAAAGCTCGCCTGGAGATCAGAAGGTGGGACTAGCCACCAGCTAACCATAGAAGCCGGGCAGAGGTGGCTCACACCTTTAATCCCAGTACTAGGGAGGTGGAGACCCAAAGCGCTGTGGCTGGGTGGAGAGAGGAATATAAGGCGGGAGAGACAGGAGCATGGCCCCCTTTCCATCTGAGGGTTTCATAGAGGTAAGAACTTCAGTGACTGACTGCTTTACTTCTCTGATCTTGCAGCATCTACCCCCTAATATCTGCCGGGTTTTTATTATTAAGACCAATTAGAATTTGTGCTACAGATGTGTACAGGTGGGCTGGAGAGATGGCTCAGCGGTTAAGAGCATTGTCTGCTCTTCCAGAGGACCTGAGTTCAATTCCCAGCAACCACATGGTGGCTCACAACCATCTGTAATGAGATCTGGTGCCCTCTTCTGGCCTTCAAGCATACACACAGAAAGAATATCGCATACATAATTAATAAATAAATAAATAAATAAATATTTCCTTTACTCCCTAGCCTACCTCTGTCTCCATCTCCACCTTCTGGCTACCATGCTGTGAGCCCACTCTGTCCCCTGTGCTCTCTCCTTCATGGTGCACCAGAACTTCTGAAACCACAGGAAAAATAAATGCCTTTCCTTGTGTGTGTGTGTGTGGTTTGTGCCTCTGTGTATGAATGTACATAATGCAAATGTGTATGGGGTATGCACCAGTATGTGTGTTTGAGTATGTGTGTGTGTGTATGTATGTAGCATGTGTGTGTGTGTGTGTGTGTGTATACGTGCTTATGTTTGGGTGAGTTTATATAATATATATATGTGTGTGTGTGTGTGTGTGCCTCTGTATGTGTGTGTAAGTGTACATAGTATGCATGTGTATGGAGTATGTGCCTCTGTGTATGAGAGAGAGCATACATAGTACATGTATGGAATATGTGCCTGTGTGTGTGTATGTGTGTGTATGCGCGCGTGTGTGTGGTATGCATGTGTATAGGAATATGTGCCTGTGAGTGGGTAGGTATGAGTATGTATGTATGTGTGTAAGTGTGTGTGTGTATTTGTGTGTGTGTGAGGGGGGAAGCATAGGATGCGTGTGTATGAGGTGTGTGCTTGTGGGAGTGTAGGAGTGTACTTGTGCACATGTGCGAAGGCCAGAGGGCGGCATTGTGTGTCTCCCTCTCTCATTGTCCATCTTATTCTTGTGAGGAGGACTCCAGGTCAGCAATCTAGTCCCAGCATCTTCATGCCTGCAGTCTCCTTGGGGCTGGTTTTGCAGGGTGTTCAGGACCTGGCCTGGGTGCTGGGTCCTCACGCTTATGCAACAAGCCCTCTTGGCCACTGAGCAGTCTCTCTACCCCAGCCTTTCCTCCTTTGACCTCGTTCTATCAAGTGTTATGTCACAGCAACAAAAACTCTGACTGGGAGGGACCGAACACTGGGAAATATGAGTCATAATAAATCCGCAAGTCGTTTATTTTAGGTATTTTGATACATGGCAGAAAACCTAGCACAGTGGACTTTGCCCAATCAGTTGAAGGCTTTGAGAGAAAAACTGGTGCCTCCATTCAGAACTTTTGCAGTACATGCCCTGGACTGAGCTGCCACGTCCACACTTACCTGGAGCCCTAGTTAGCAGCTGCCCTGCAGATCTTGGGCTGGCTGAACCTGCAGTTTATTTCTTTGAAATGAACCTGTGCTCATTTCTTTTGCTCCTTTAGTTACCCTGTCTCAGTTAGCTACTGCTGCATGACAAACAGTCCCCAGCTGAGTAGTTTGTAATAGTGACTGTCGATTGAGCTCATTCAAGAGCGAAGGGCAAAGCCATGTTTGCATCTGCTGTCCAGGTCCAGCTAGTTGGTAGCCAAGGAGACATGTCCCTCAGAAACTCTTACAAACTGGAGCAATAGTCACATTAGTCTCAGCTAATGTACACGAAGCCCTCAAACTTAGCTCCACTCCACTGCCAGCCTCTCCCTCCCCCTCTTACCACCTCCAAGGTGGACACAGGGCTGTGTTATCAGGCTCCTTCTCTGGCAGAGAACAAAGGGGCCTCTCCCTCCCTACCAGCAATCTATCTTGTGAGGAGGCCACAAGCAAATTGGCCAAGCTACCTAAGCCTTGGTTTTTACTAAGTGCAAAGCAGGGGTGAGGATGGGACTTTGTGGGCTTGTGCAAGGGCTGTGAGACAGGAAGATGGAAACGAAGGGTGATAACACCCTGCTTTGGCAGACGGTGTGGGCTATTCCTTTAGCCAGCTCACACTGGTGGCAGAACAATGCTCGGCACTCAGACGGACTAGTGGACGGCAGGAGGGGCTGGGCCCTGAAACCCTGGAGCTGGGGCTCCAGTACCTGTGCTGTGTGGAGCTGCGCCTCCTCCTCCAAGGGCCATGTTGGAGACAGAGCCCCTCATAACAATACCACCTAGACCTAGGCAGTGACTTTGCAAGAAGCTTGGCTCAGCTCCTAGAGCCCTGCCCATTTAGGGCACAGACCTCCCCTGCTCCACCTCAGGCCTGGTCAGAAGGCAGGAGATCCTGCCACAGTGCCAGGAACACAACTAAAGTGGCCCAAGCCAAAATGGGGTTCATCAGCTCTTAGAGAAGGAAGGAATGGAGGCGGACACAGGGCTTCTTCAGGCATGGCTGCTTCCTGGATTCGGCCATGTCCCCAGGCCAGCCTTTCTGTCTCCTCTGCTGGAGACCTGGGTTCCCTTTGACAAGAGGGGGTCATCTCAGTGGTCTGAGATCCAGGATGGAAGTTCCATGTCTGCCTAGGGCCTTGACCATCCTATACCTCTCTTGCCAGCAGGAGTGGGTGCTCAGGATGGCAGTGGTGTCACAGGTCACTTATTGTTAGGGACATTCATTGAAGAAGCCAGAGGAGGGGTGAAGGTCTCTGGAGAAAAAGGTGAGGACTTAGTCAGAATCCTGCTAGGTGGCAGAGGGCACAGGCTAGCAGGATTAAGGGAACAGCTGACTTCCTGGTGTGGATCCCTTGAAAGTAATCAATAATGACATTGCAAAACAGAGTGAGGGAGCTAGCCAGGATGCCCTGGAGGCAAGGAGATGTCCTCAGACCTAGAGGCCACAATCTTCCCCAGAGAAGCAGCCAGTGCACCACAGGCCTAGTGAGCAAGAGCTAAGGTTAAACTGTCTCCCTTCTATTTTGCTGATTCCATTGGGTTATGCATCAGCCAAAAAATGGAGAACTTGGAAGGAGTGGGCATCTAAGGGCAAAGAGAGTCAGCAGCCACGCCCAGCTGCACTCACCTCCTGCTGGCAGTGAGTCATTAGAACAGATGTGACCACAGCTGCGCACAGAGGTCATAAAGCACTAAAACAACACAGATGATACCAAATACAGTGGTGAGGATGATCCCACAGTCTAAGGTGTCAGCTGACCAACCGAGGGGACTCTGGTGGGATCCTACCAGAGATTCCAGGGGCTTCTCTTTTGAAATGAGCTGGGCTTGAGATAAAGGTCACATGGGAATATAAACATGGGTAGGGGGTTGATCAGAAAGGGTGAAAGATGGAAGGTGAAAGGTGAAAGGAAAGTGTCCTGGGTGTTGCGGAGAAGCCTGGCAGACAGGCTCGGCATATAAAGCAACCCACTAGTGACATCTAAGCAGCCAAGAACCAGGCATTCTGGCAAGGCAAGCTGGGGTAAAGAGGCCCCCAAATCACTGTAGCCTTGCAAATCTGTCACATAAAGTGGTGTGGAATGGGTGGGTGGGCCCTCTGAAAGAAGAATTAGATCCACTTAGCACAAGGATAAATCCCAAGGGGGCCTGAGAACTCACCATCCCCTCTGAGGAACTCAGAACAGAGTCTTGGCTCCCTATGTTAGGAACCCCTCTGTAAGGATAAGGCATGAGAGTCCGTTTCCTGTGGCGGAAAAACCAGAGTCATCAAGAAAGAGAAAGGCTCTGCTTTGATCAACTGTTCTAAAAATGCAGTTCTGGTGCGGAGATATCTTGTTATATCAGGGAAGTTACTGTGGGCAGAGGCTGGTCCCCGAATATATAAAGAGCTTTAACACGTGTGAAATAGATGCACAAAAATAAGACACATCTGTCCCCGCAGCCTGGTCAGTGGGACGGCATGTGAGTTCCAGCAATCTGAGTGGAGACGGTACTTTTGTGTGGTTCCCATACGCCTGCCTCCCAGATGTGTGAGTAGAGGGGCCTTTTCCACAGGAGCAAGAGCCATTCGCGGCCTCCTTCCCAGGGCCAGGCTCACAGTGCCCACCCTGCACTTTGACCTTTGGAAGCTCATTAATGTTCAACATGGTAAATTAAATTACAGTAACAAGCATGAGAAAGGGAGAAATAAAGTAGAAAAAAAAACTAGGGACACTATGTTTTGAGAACTCAGCCATAGTGGAAACAAGGAGGTGAGCTGGACTCCAAGCAAGGCAGGAGACTGTACCCATCCAGTGCTGGGGACAGAGAGAGAAGGGAGTACGTAATTGGTGTGGTGATTCAGCGCTTCATGCATGTGTCTGTGTGTGCGCGTGCGTGCACGTGCACGTCCGTGTGTGTGCACACGTATGTGTGTTGTGTGCATATGCCTATGGAGGCCAGATATCAGCATTGGGTGTCTTTTTCTATTTTCCTCAATTTTATATTTTTAAATATTTATTTCATTATTTTCATTTTGTGTGTATGAATTTTGCCTGCATGTATGTCTCTGCACATCACATGTGTGCCTGGTGCCCAAAGAGGCCAGAGAGGTGTTGGATCTCCTGGAACTGGAGTGACAGATAGTTGTGACCTGCTGTGTGGATGCTGGGAGCTGAAGCCAGGTCCTCTGCAAGAGCAGTAAGTGCTTTTGCCCACTAAGCCAGTTCCTCGGCATCTTTACCATTCTTTTGACCTAGTGTGACACCCTGCCACTGAACCTGGAGCTCACCAATTGGCTAGGCTGACTGGCCAATGAGGACCAGGAATCTTCCTGCCTCTGCTCCACCAGGATGAGGGTTAAAGACCCACTGATCAGCTTTTTCATGGTTTCTAAGGATGGAACTTGGGTCCTCATGTTAGTATAACAAGTGCTTTACCCACTACTTCATCTCCTCAGTCCGGAACTTTCTTTTCTTCCAGGCATGGCCACAGCCTCTCTGGCAGTAGGTAAATGACTCCAGGCTTGCAGATGTGCGAATGTGTTCCTGCAGCTGGAATAAGAGAGATTATTTTGAAGCAGACCCTCAGGGAGAGAATGAGTCAGTGTGAACTGAAGATTTACAAAACTAAACACGTATGTTCGTGGAAGTGTACTGTGTGCGCTTGTGTGTACTGTGTGCGCTTTTGTGTACTGTATGTGCCTGTGTGTGCCTGTGTGCACTGTGTGTCTGTGTGTACCTATGTGTAATGTGTATATTGTGTGTGCCTGTGTTTGTGTGTACTGTGTATGACTTGTGTATTATGTGTACTGTGTGTTCTTGTATGTACGGCGTACATTGTGTGTACTGTGTGTTCTTGTATGTA
>NW_004949103.1:1177881-1184023 GCF_000317375.1 Microtus ochrogaster
TGTATGCCTTGTGTATTATGTGTACTGTGTGTTCTTGTATGTACTGCGTACATTGTGTATACTGTGTATGCCTGTGTGTACTGTGTATATTGTGTGTGCCTGTGCTTGTGTGTACTGTGCGAGCCTTGTGTATTGTATGTACCATGTGCATTGTGTGTACTGTGTATGCCTGTGTGTACTGAACACGAGAGTTCCTGAAAAGAATCACACCTCCCACTGACCCTTCTGCAGGGCTGGGTAACTGATTAGAACTTGAGCGACCATGAAGACGTTGGAATGTTTCAGGTCCCGAGCCTAATTACAATTTATCTCAGGCTATCTTCATCTCCCTTTATAGCCTTCCTTTCCTGCCTCTGTGTCTGGCCCAACATCCTGTGACTAGCAGATAAACTGCTTGGAATGTGCAAACAGAACCCTAGTTTCTACCGGCTGAAAGGCTAAGAACGCCATCAGATAGCATCTGAGGCCTCTGACGCCCACTTGCTTCACCCCATCCACTTCAGGTTTCCACCAAATGTATTGAAAAGTGCCTCGAGTTATGAGTTTCTTTCTTCTGTTACTATAAAAACTTCACAAAAACCACTTCCAAGTTGCGGCATGGAATGTGCTCCCAGATGCGGCCGGTCATATTTGACTTTAGAATAAGTTATCTCTTATCCTCTTTGAGGTGGGAGCTGTGTTCTTGAGTCGACAGTAAGTATGTCCATGTACAGGTGCACGTATGTGTGTGCATGTGCTGATGTGTCTGTCTCTATACACACATGGACTCTCTGTAGAGTGCCTGGGCCAATCTCCTCTGTCTGTTTAAAGGTCTTTCAAAACCCTGCCTGATCCTGCCACCTAGACCTTAGTTCCCGAAGCATTTCCTATTAAAATGGACTCTCAAAAGGAGCCAGGGTTCCTGGGAGAAATGGCTGGTATTAGGGCTGGGGAAAGAAATGTACAAAATTAGACAAGAACATCTTGTTATGCCAGAAAGTACAGAAGTATTCAGCACAAGACACGGATCACAAAGACATGGAAGCATCTTGAGGTGGCTACTCCAGGCAAATCCGGACCAAATGGCATCAGAATGGTGAAGGGTGACACTTAGTTTTAAACTGGAGAGATGGAGATTCACACGGACTTGCAGGTAATAGACAAGAGAGGTTACAGGTGGTGGATAGATGAGATATGGTTAGATGATTGATTGATGGATGGATGGATAGATAGATAGATAGATAGATAGATAGATAGATAGATAGATAGATAGATAGATGGTAGATGGATAGATAGATGATTGGCAGATAGTTGATAGATATGCATATAGATAAATAATGACAGATGATTCATTGATCGAGGATAGAGAAAGATAAGTAACTGATAGATTTCATATTGATTGGTGACAGATATGGAAGTGATTAATAGATCATAGATAAATTGATAGATAATAGATAGGTAGATAGATGATAGATAGATGATAGATAGATAGATAGATAGATAGATAGATAGATAGATAGATAGAGTGTTCAAACAGACGATAGCAGGTGAATGGACAGACAGGTGATGGGCAGGGAATGAACAATGATTGATGGCAGAATGGATGATGAGTAATGTATGAGAAGTGATGGGAGGAAAGGAAAGATGGGTGATAGTTTGGAATGATGGTGAGACAGAGGACTGCTGTTTCTGGAGCGTGCTAAGTGGCAACTGGATACAGGGAAGTGTTGTCTTGAAAAGCCACCTTTGCAACAGCAGACTGGATCAGAGCATCATGAAGGACACTCACTAGAGGGCAGGTAGTGAGGGAACAGACTCCTGGGTGTGAGCATGTCTGCCAGGGGCATTTGCAAGTTTCCAGGAAGCAAGAACAGATAGGTCAGACAGACCTTGACCAGCCCATCCAAATAACATCATCAGACGATATCAATAGACGTGTCTTGTGGAAAAAGTCTGGCGGGAGGGGAGGCCAAGTTCTGTGCCAGGAAAGGAACCACAGCCCAGCATGGCAGCCAAGGACGAGTACCCTCAGTGCCCACCCTGGGAAACCCAAAAGGCTGAAGAGAACACGGCACTCTTGAACACTGTTTTTAACACAAAACACAAAGAGACGAACTGCGGGGATGTTTTGGGGGAAAGAGAAGATGCAAAGCTTGGCTTGACTGGAGTGACAGCTGGGGAGACATGCTAGAAGGAGCAGGGCAGGATGATGGCTAACCCAAGATGTGACCAGCGGGTTAGTCACCCAAGATGTGACCAGCGGGTTAGTCCACACTAATGCTGACTGTCACTGTGGGTGCAGGAGACACGCCTGGCCTAAGGATCAAGGACTGTGGTGACCACAACAATCTTTATGGTTCAGAAAATTATCCCAGGCACAAGGATGGTGAGTGCTGAGGGCGTGAGGGTCAGAGCAGAGGCGGGAGGGAGGTGAGTCCCACTTAAACCACATGGGGCTCTTGCATGACTTTTCTGCAGTTTCAAACCATTCTTACCCAAAGCTTTAGAATAGAAGATACCTGCTGTCCATGACAGGAGCCTGTGAAACTCCAAGCTCTGGACATGTAAAAACCTCCACAGCCTGCAACAGCCTCTCACCCAGCACTGGGGCTCAGGGCCATCAGCACTGTAGCTTACGGCTGCCACATTCTGTGTTCAGAGCATGCTTTGCTTATCCATCCAATCTTCAGTGGGCACTTGTGCTGTGCCTGCTCCCACTCCTTCTGGACATGCGTCCCAAAGTGGGTCCTCTGGGTGATAAAGCAGCTCTATGTGTTTTCCGGTTGGTTTATTGGAGTATTGGGGGTGGAACACATGGCCTGGCACATGGTAGGGACGAGCTCTATCGCTACGTCACACTCTAGGCCTACTCCTTTTTCTTTGTTTTGTTATTTATTTATTTGTTTATTTACTTTGGGACAGAGTCCTACTATGTAGCCCCGACTGGCCCAGAATCCACTCTGTAGACCAGGCTGGCCTCGAACTCACAGAGATCCGCCTGTCTCTGCCTCCCAAGTGCTGGGATTAAGGATGTTCACCACCACACCTAAGCTTATTTATTTCTTTAGAGTCAGCGCACAAAGTTTCATTATGGCATTTCACATAAATGTCATCACACTTTGTTCTCCAGCCCACTCCCACCCCCTCCCCATCTTGCTTCCTGGTTACTTTCATCCCTGCAAGCAGTTCCTCGTCTGCTCTCACGTCACACGCATTCTCTGAATTATACACATATATGTATACACACACACGTGTGTGCATGTGTGAAAATGGGAGTTTTATGGCATGCATGAGTGGAGACCAAAGGACAACTTGTCGAAGTCGATTCTCTACCACCTCTAGGCTTCAGACTCAGGAGGTCACGCTTGGAGGCAGGTGTCTTCACCCACCGAGCCATCCACATTCATTCTTTCTTTCGCTTTCATTTTTCCTTCTTTTTCTCTGTCTCTTAAGATTGCTTCCATCCACTTCCTCCTTTTCCAGCCCACAAGTACACACACACACATCTAGAGTCGGCATATGAGAGAACATAAGCGTTGTTTGTCTTTCTGAGGCAGGCTCGTTTTATTTAACATACTCGTCTACAGTTGCATCCATTTTCTTGCAGATGCCATGATTTCACTTTCTTTATGGATCTGTAAAGCGCCACTGTGCCCAAGCACTGTCTCATCACTGTCCATTTCTGCTTGTAGACATCGAGGCTCTTTCCATTTGCTGGCTGCTGGGACTAGAGCAGCAATAATTGTGGATGCATGAGCCTTTTCATGATATGTGGACGTGGAGGCCTTCGGGCAAGTGCCCAGGAGTGGCAGAGTTGGGTCACATGGTAATTCCATTTTTTATTTTATAAGGCATCCCTACACTGATTCCCATAGTGGCTGCACAAGTGTATGCTCCCACCAGCAGTGAACGGGGCTCCTCTTGCCTCATGTCCTCTCCAGCATTTATATTCTGCTCCCTCGATGATGGCCACTCTGACTGGGGTGGGATGGAATTACAAGCCAGTTATAGTCTGCATGTCTCTGCTGGCTCAGATGTCTGCACCCTGCTTTAAATGCCCTGAAGACAACCTGCTCTTCCTGCAGGCCTGCTCCCTCTGGCTTTCCTGCCCGTGGGTGCAGTGGGTTCCAGGCTTCTCACAATTCTCCCAGCATTCTCCTTCTGATCGTTAGCCAGAGCCTTATGGGTGTGAGAAAGGACATCAAGGCAGAGGTAGAATTCAAACCTGTACACAAAGCTACTATGGGTTTAAATCCCAAAGGAAACTTAGAGATTCAGCCCAAGCCCTATTTGAATAGCAGAAAACTGAGGTGCAGAGGTGATTTAAGAGCTGGGGACATGAAAACAGCCAGCAGCAAGGCCCTGCCTCCTCTGCCCTGTGGTCGCACCCTGCACTGCACAGCCTCAGCAAACACTTGGGACAACAGAAAATCGGTTAGACTGGCTAGAATACGTGTCTGCTGCAGCCTGATGGCTCCATGTCAGTCTCTGAGAGGTGGCCAGGGACGGTGCAGCAAGCAACCAATATGTGCGCCTGGGTTCTGATGCATTCTTATTTGCAAAAGTAACTGACAGGCTCCGGCTTGGCCCTGTCGTTTGCTGTCGCCTGTTCTAGGGTATTTATTGAGCGATCTATCTGTGAGGACCAATAGCGTGTGTGCTGGTTACTATCCTGAGCTGGAGACAAACAGCAGCTGACAGGGGGTGAGACAGAGCTGTAAGAGCAAGGGAGGTGGCCTCGGCTTGGGGCTCTAGCAGCTGACAGGGGTTAGACGGAGCCGTGAGAGCAAGGGAGGGAGGTGGCCTAGGCTCAGGGCTCTAGGTTGAGCAGTGCCCAGGCCCCCATGACACCTCGAGGAGAGGATTGCTGAGACACCCCACTGTTTTAAGTGAGGGGTGAGATGTGGAATCTTCATTTGCCCGTTTGTCTCCCACCTCTTCTGGTTCCACGGTGTAGATGGAAGGCTGTGCTCATCCTGAGAGTGTCTGAAGGCTCCACAGCAGGTCCTCCAGGCCAGTCCCCGGGGATTTCCAGGAAGAAGAGAGGGTGGTGTTAAGGCAGAGGGTCTTTAACACCAGACAGAGTCATTCAGGAAGAGGAAACGTCAACTGAAAAGTGTCCCTGCTAGGTCTCCCCATAGGCAAGCCCGTAGGGCAATTTCTTGATTGATGGTCGATGTGAAAAGACCTAGCATATGGTGGGTGGGGCCACCCCTGTGCTGCTGGTCCTGAGTCCTGAAGTCCAGGGCTCTGTAAGAAAGCAGGCCGAGTTGTTTTGATTTGCATTTCCCTGATTGCTAAGGAGGTTGGGCATGACCTTAAGTGTCTTTTGGCCATTTGAACTTCTGTTGAGAATTCTCTGTTCAGTTCAGTACCCCATTTTTTAATTGGGTTAATTAGAGTTTTAATGGCTAGTTTCTTGAGTCCTTTATATATTTTGGAGATCAGACCTTTGTCTGATGCGGGGTTGGTGAAGATTTTCTCCCAATCAGTAGGTTGCCTTTTTATCTTAATGACAGTGTCCTTTGCTTTACAGAAGCTTCTCGGTTTCAGGAGGTCTCATTTATTCATTGTTGCTCTTATTGTCTGTGCTATTGGGGTTCTACATAGGAAGTGGTCTCTTGTGCCCATGTGTTGTAGAATACTTCCCACTTTCTCTTCTATCAGGTTCAGTGTGGTCAGATTAATATTGAGGTCTTTAAGATACCATCTTACACCTGTCAGAATACCTAAAATCAAAAACACCAATGATAGCCTATACTGGAGAGGATGTGGAGTAAGGGGAACACTCATCCATTGTTGGCGGGAATGCACACTTGTTCAACCACTTTGGAAATCAGTGTGGCGGTTTCTCAGGAAACTGGGAGTCAACCTACCTCAGCAATTCCACTCTTGGGAATATATCCAAGAGATGCCCAATCATAATACTACAAAAGCATTTATTCAACTATGTTCATAGCAGCACTATTTGTAATAGCCAGAACCTGGAAACAATGTAGGTGCCCCTCAATAGAAGAATGGATAAAGAAGATGTGGCACATATACACTTTAGAGTTTTACTCAGCGGTAAAAAACAATGACATCTTGATTTTTGCATGCAAATGGATGGAAATAGAAAACACTTTACTGAGTGAGATAACCCAGACTCAAAAAGATGAATATG
>NW_004949103.1:1185228-1191671 GCF_000317375.1 Microtus ochrogaster
GTCTTGAGTGTGGGTCTTTCCTTTGGGGAGTGGGTGAAGTTTGATCCAGGACACTGGCTTCCTCTGAAGACTATTGATTCATGGACAAGTCACGCCGATCTGACAGTCTAATTCTCGGGGGTGAGGTGCTGGTTCTGGGTCTGTTTTCAAAACTAGATCTGCAACCCGGTGGGCACATCTTGGGCTTCTGGAGAGCAGGAGGCGTGAACTAAATGAGCCTCGCTGGCTCCCATCCCTACTGATTGTTGCCTTCCTTTGGCCGCCCATTTGCTTACCTGCTTGGAAGTCAGCCACTGGCCTTACCTATGGCCCCAGAGGCAAGAGAGGAGAGCAGGTCTGTCACTCTTAAACCTCCAGTCATGCCCTGGGTGGCACAGGGAAGCTCCCACTGCCCCTGTGGGTAAGTGCCTCTCTCAACAGCTGTCAGATTTCCACTGTGCTGTCGAGCTTGGCATTGATTCACTCAGTCAATACAGCTTTTCCATGGTCTTAGGGTCTGGTCCAGAGGAGCCACAGAGGCCCCACGATGCCCAAGAGAGATGATGACTCCTAGGGCGTCAGCATTTTTACCCCATGTTGCAGATGAGAAAATGGGGGAACTGGCTACCTACCATAGGAAGAGCAAAAGTCACTCCCCATTTCTGGATGCAGAGGTTGTACCCCAGAGGCTCCAGCTGTTGGCAGGAGAGATGGGGTGCTTGTCAGCTCCTGTTGGAAGTTGAGAGAAAGGGCGGTGCTGTGGCTGGGGTCTGAAATGTTCTCCATAGGCTCCCTTGGTCCCCAGCTGTTTGGGAACTATGGAACCTTAGGGAGTCAGAGCCTTGGGGAGAGGAGGTATGTCACTGGGGGTAGATTTGAGGTTTTATGGCCTCAGCCTCTCTCTTTTTTTTTCTCTCTCTCTCTCTGCTTCTGACTGACAATACAATATGAAGGGTCAGCTTGTGTTCCGGCTGCCACACCTTCCTTGCCATGACGGACCACATGCCCTACAACTGTGAACCCAAATTAATTCTTCCTCCGTGAAGTTACTTTTGTCTGGTTATTTTATCTCAGCCACCAAAATGAAGCCAACACAGAGTGAGAGGCACATGTGCCCGCCTCATTCCCTGCCCTCCTCAGTCTCTCTGCCATGCTCTTTATGGCCTGATTTGTCTCTCCAGAGAGTCGCTGCAGTCTGCTGTAGTCTCGGAGGCTTTGGACCATCCCACAGACCTCAGCTCTCTCTTGGCCCCTTGAGGGAGGCAGAGGGCCCCTGCTTCTCTGCTGGTTCATCTTGACAGTGCACAGAAGGGAGGCTCTGGGCCACCCCTAAAGAATCTTCTGTCCCAAGGATTCCTTTTGGTCCCTACTAATAACACTATGACAAAAAAGGGAAAACTGGCTGAGTCTGGAGACACTGCAGGTTTACCTGCCTTTCTTGGGGAGAGTGAAGCAGCGGGGAGAGCTCAAAGTAACCTTTTGCAGGAACCCAGCCAGCTAGAGATGAGTTGGAAAGTCTCCCAAGGGGCTCTGTCATCCAACAACACTCCTGAAGAAACATGGAGAACCCACATCCCCTCCCTGCATGTACTGCACAGTGCCACATCGACTTTGTGATTTTTTACGACGAAACAAATGACCTGCCCCTGAGCATCATCACATCCACTAACAGGCAAGGAAACTAAAGAAGCCAGGAGTTCATGGGAACCCCAAATCCTGTTGAGGGCACCCCAAGACTGCCTTTACAATGGAAGAAATGTGTTCACTCTCAAAGATTACTTCCTGCTCAAGACTCTGGTCTTAAAAAACCTTCAGTAGCACACCTTAGGAGACGGGAGGAGTCAAAATAACAGTGTTCTTCTAGATTTATGACTTGCCAGGCAGCGGTGGCGCATGCCTCTAAACAGAGCACTAGTGAGTCAGAGGCAGGCAGATCTCTGTGAGTTCAAGGCCGCCTGGCTTACAGAACTAGTTACAGGACAGGCTCCAAAGCTACAGAGAAATCCTATTTTGAAAAACCAAATAAACAAAAAGAAACACTGACCAGTACTGGAGTCACGTAGAGAATCTTTCATCCCTATGTAGACAGAGACTGCGCTTTTGTTTCCTGGCCACCCAGGTCCGAATGATCACGCAAAAGCTACATTAATTCAACACTGTTTGGCTCAGGCATATTCCTAGCTAGCTCTTACATCTTAAATTTACCCATTTCTATTAATCTGTGTATCGCCAAGAGACTGTAGGTAGGGTTCTGGTATCTTTCTCCTTCAGCAGCTACATGGCATCTCTTTGACCCCCACCCATTTTCTGTATATCTTCGATCAGATTTCCAGCCTGGCTTTACTCTGCTAAGCCACTGGACAAAACACCTTTTTTCATCAACTAATAAAAGCAACACATACACAGAAAAACATCCCACATCATTCCTAGAAATGGGGCACAGTGAGAAAGGTGGCTATTGGTTGACCATCAGGAAAAGCCATGCTGACCTGGTGTGAGATGTTGCAGAGAAGCCCTACTCCAAGTCAGGTCTTTATAGCCAGCTACTGCCTTGCTGCTATCTGTTGAAAGTCATCTCAGACACATAAGCACACACACATCACACATACACAAATACAAACATGCATGCATGCACATATGTGCATATGCATACACACCAACACACCCACGAGCACATATGTACACATGCACATACATGCATGCACACATGGACACGCATACATGCATATGCACACATATCCACCCATCCACCCACATCCACACATATTCATGCAACCCAGTAGGCAGAACAACCTGTTGTAGCATCTGAACAGCTCCAGGGAGCAGCAGTCCTCAGGTACAGAGCCCAGTCCTTCACTGGGCTGTTTCATGGTTTCTCAGGAGTTTTCCAGTTATTGATTGTGGAGCCTATGTTCTCAGCCCCAAGACAACACACACCAGTGTGTATGTGGTCTGGAGGGTAAGCTCACACAGCTCCTGAAGGCAATAACAGTGGACAGACAAGGAGGGGATGGTCACATGCCTTGGCCCGTGTGGCTGGAAAGGGCTGCTCAAGAAGACCAAGTATTTCTTGTTCTTTCCAACTAGATAAAGCACTTCTTGAGCACCTACTGTATACCACTTCTGGATCAGGCCTGAGGAAGCCTTAGAGAGATGGCTTAGGTAGCCTGCTGGAGGCCTTGGCAGTCCAGTGTGTGGAGGAACTGCCTTGACACATAGTAAATCTTCAGGATTGATATTCCAGTCTAGCTGCACCCAGCTCTCAGCTCTGTCACTCCACAAGACAGTGAGATCTATCTCAGGAATGACCGGGAGACTCATTAGACCGTGGAGACGAAGATCTATCCTAGAGCGGGCCTTAGAAGAAGCAACACACACCTTCCAAAGCCCCCATGTCAGGCATGCAGGAGCCAAGGCCTCTTGGCACCCCGGGCTTGTTAATTGAATAAATATTCATCTGTGTGGAGTGCCCAAGTATGTGGTTTCCATGGATACCCCTCCTAATGGCTTAATGAGACAAGGGCGCAAGCTCTCCAAAGCTAGAGCAATGCAAGGGCCAATGGGGAAACATCAGAGGCAGAATACCTGAATCCTGGATGCAAGCTGAGCGGACAGACAGAGGCAGCTCTTTCCCAGCGAGGCTGCAGGAAGAAACCTATCCCCAAGGCCACGCATCTTTTGGATCTGCTGCCTGCATTGTAGACATGTCTGCCCTGCCTCTCTTCTGTCACCTGTGCCCCCAGAGCCACATGTCCTCTCAATGTAATATCTGCCTGCACGACCTAACTTCACAATGCACTATGACCCCTTATGTGACCTTTTTTCCTGCATGGGCCCTTGCTCTCAGCCTAGATGCCCTCTGCCTCTGCCCAGCCCCCACCTGACCCCAGCAAGAGCCTCAGGGCTGTGATGTTCAGGGGCAACCACAGTGAGCCATTATAACAGGGAGTCAGGAATCTGGGAGGCGACAGCTCTCAGCTGTTCCAGTCACTGAACCTAATCCACAAGCCTATCATCTAGGCCAGGGGCAGTGGCATGACCATGCCTGCCACCTTCTAAGCCTCACCTGAGGGCTCCTCGTTGTCAGAGGCGAAGGAGGGCAAGGGGAGAGGGGGTCCAGGCTGTTCACAGACTATCAGGACTGGGACCACAGGGCCCAGGGTTGCCACCTGACAGTGACTTATTAGTGGCCTCCCTGGACTCCTGATATGTTGTCTGAGGCTCTTTCAGAATTGGATACAGCTTGTACTTGACCCAGAGCCCAACACAGTTGGGCGGACCCTGCGGGCAGCTGACTGCCTGGGACAGTTAATTATGGCTGGTTGTGAATGCAAAGATTGCTGCACAGAGGTGCACAGAGGCAATGACCTCCCCGATGATCTCCAGAAGGCCTGTCTCCCTGTGCGTGCCCCAGTATGTATTCATACTGCCATTGTCATTGTCTGTGCACCGGCTGGTTATTAATAAATAGTTCATGGCTGGGGGCACTCTCTGACAGCGTCCATCACTGAATGTGGGCTACAACTGAAACTGTTGGAGGCCATGAGTATGGGGTGTAGATGACCAGAACCCAGTCCCTCTGTGACAGTCACCTTCACACAGACATAGCCCAGCTGGACAAAGCCCATAGCTAGATTCCCACAGCCAGGTATACGAGCTAGACTCTGAGTGGGAGCCAGGCTCAACTGTTTCCATGTATACAGAGGCATCAGGGTGCGAAGCTAATGCCCATGCCACCCACTGCAGGACCTTGCCAAATCTCAGGCAGCCTGAGGAGCCATGAGGCAGCCAGCTCCACCAGGAGGTACTGAAGGGTTCTCTATGGCTGTCTAGTCCGAGAGTGGGAGGACACAGGCTGGGGAAATGACTGTGGGAAGGGTAGTGAGCTCAGAGTTGTGGCGGTGGGAGGCACAAGGGCATGAAGACAGAGCAATACAGTTAGAAATCTATTAGGGCCCAAAGCAAGGCCAAGAGGGCTGAGGTAGCACGGGCACCAAGTCCTGCTATAGGGGAGTACTGGACACCTAGTGGATGTCTACCTGGAGGGACAACAGGGTGCAAAGCCCTCTGGGAAAGTCTGCAACAACTCAGCACAGCTTCCATGGCCAGGCCTCTTCTGAAGGCCAGGGTGGGACGACACCTATGGCTCCCCAGAACACAATGGGGTCCGTCTGTCCCCCATATCCAGGTGGTACCCTGGAAATTTGCCTTTTTCTGGACACCAATTGCCCTTGCACCCACATTGTTAGGACATGGGGAATATCCAACACTCAAACCTAGAGGTTCCCTTCGTACCAAAGGGTCCTGGCGCTGAAGGGCAGAGCTGATCAAACTTCAAGGCTACACAGACTTTCTGTGAGTATGGGCTGGCCTGACACAGAGAACCTCCTGGGTAACAAGAATGACGCATTGTTAGGATCTATGCATTTTTCCCCCGCGGTAATTGAAACAATATCTACAATGAGACATCTAATTACATTCTCCCCTAGAAATCTAACTATAACATGTCCTGCCGATACAAACCCTTTGTTCAAGTCAAACACGGCTCCCAGGGCATGATGGTGAGAGGGGCTTTGGATTTTAAATAGTTTCTCTAAGTATAATCCCAGCACCTGACATGCCTGTTAAAGCCTTTGTTCACTCCCCAAGGTATCTTCGTGTGGCTGTGTTCCTGCATAACAATTCCTTATGATTCAAGCTCATCTAAAGACTTGCTGCTTAGCCCTTCCCAAGCCCAGAGGACCTTAGCAGGCATTAGAACCAGGCTACTCATGTATCAGCTGAACAAACAGTCTCAGGATATGGCAAAGAAGCAAGGGTCACAGAATTTCCAATCTGTTAAGATCTGAGCTCCTGTACTTGGGTAGGGACAAACGGAGGTGTTCATTGTTGACCAGTCTAGGTCCGAACCTGGTGGCCCTATCTATCATCAGCCCCCCCAACGGTGACCCCACTGCAGCTCTAGCCCTTCTCTAAGCAGAAGCTCCAGGGCTCTGCAGGCACTAGCTAACACCTCCCCATTTCTGCAGGCCTTGGGAACGCTCTGTGCACTGCTCCTTCTGGATCCTCCATGGCTGCCACACAGCGCAGCATTCCTGGAGTTCCCAAGGGAATGGCTACATCCAGCAGAGATGGCTGGGCTGGGCTCACCCACACTTGAGCATAGAGACTCCTGGACCACAGTCCTCAAAGCCAGAAGTCTAAAGCCAGGGTCTATGAAGGGTCGCACTACCCCATAGGCTCTAGGAACCCCTTTGGCCTCTCCCAGCTCTCAGTGACCAGACATTCCTGGGCTGGGGTCAGACATTCCACATCCCCTTTTCCCATGTGGTCCCTCTCCTGTGCTCTCTCCTTTTACCTAGTAAGGATACTAGTCACATGGAATGGGGATCACATGACCTTTAGCATGACCACATCCCAAAAGACCCTACTTTCCAAAACATATGCAAGAAAGTAAGGATCTC
>NW_004949103.1:1191771-1200239 GCF_000317375.1 Microtus ochrogaster
TCTCTCTCTCTCTCTCTCTCTCTCTCTCTCACACACACACACACACACACACACACACACACACAGCTGAGATTTATCACACACAGGCAAAATTTTCTCAGAGGAAGCTGTCCCCTTCTTATGGGACACGCCCATGATTTGGTCAAAGAGTCATTTAATACCCTAGGCCAGATAACACCAATCCAAAAAAAAAAAAGTTTCCATCCTCAGTGCCAAGAACACTAAAATGTTTTGCTTTAGGGTGACAGAACACTCATCTTGGAATATAGCTGCCATGAAAAGATTTATTTCCCAGCTTTTCTTGCAGTAGGTGTGGCTACATGACCAAGTTCTGACCAATGGGATGTTAGGGTCAAGGCAATGGGTAACTTCTAGGTAAAGTTGCTCTGTGGATGGGGGACTGTGGCTTCCTGCTTACTTTAGGAACATGGACACAAGGCCATAATCAGAGTTGGGGTGGCTACCTGAGGCCTCTAGCTACACAAGGTTGCTGTTGTGCAGGACTGGGGTCCTTGTACCAGCCCTGTGGTGACAGCCCTGTACAGACTTTGGTGCACAGGAGAAAAAGAAGCTTCTGTCCTGTTGAAGTGTTTGGGAGGTTTGTTCAAGTGAATCAGCTAAATTCCAATGTTCGGCTCTAGACAGGAGTGTGGTCTCATTCCTGCCCAGGACAGATCTCCAGCAGAAGTTTGCCACAGATGGTCCATGCTTTCTTCCTGAGGTTTCTGGGAAGTGAAAACATAAGAAGAAAAGCCAATTTTGCTAGGCTTGCTGTTCAGGGCCAGAGGCCCATGGGTGGTCTCTGAGAGGTGGACAGGCCAGTCAAGTGCCCCCCCCATGGACAATCAGAACAGGTGGGGCAGTGGCTGGAGGCTCTGCACATCAGCTAATGCTAGAGGCAGCTTTCAGGGTCAGGGCAAGCATGAGCCTTCTCAGCTTGTTTTTCTGAACATGTTAAGAACTCTGGCATGTTCCACTTTTAAAAACCCACAGGCAAACCAAACAAGAGCCTCTGCCCACCTCTATCTCTGCAGTCCTTGTCTGCCACAGACACCGTCAGTCTCATAAACTGTGTCATGGAATCCCTTCGCTCTGATGAACATGACTGCTGAGGACAGGCTTCCCTGAGGGGCAGCCGAGAGGCAAGGCATCCGAGTTCAGCATGAGGGTGGGCTGAGAAGCATGGTGATCCCACACTGTGTTATACCCAACACTCTCCGTTCTCGTGTCCAGATCATGTGCCAAACAGATGCAAAGACAGGTGACCTCCTCGGAGTAAGGCACCCGTGGCACAGCTGGGGCTGGGGATCTGTGCCACTCTGCAGCCCCTCTGGAACTCTGTATGTACTTTATGGCAGCAAACGGGAAGAGGCATGGGTGAGGTTGGGTGCGGTGCTCTCTGGGCCGCGGTGTCTTCACTATGGATAAACTGTCACTTTGGGTGTGGTATTCCTTCATTCTCTTGGCGCACTGGTATGGAGTAAACCACAGTGAAGCACTGGGTACCAAACTAAAGGGAACACAGGAAAACAGCAGCTGCCAACGATGAGAGAGCAGTGAGGCCATTCTGAAGAGAGAAGCCCTTAGCATCTATGAGGGTTCCCACAGTAGCCTCCGTGGAAGTGGGAAGTTACCACGGAGGTATCTACTAGTGTTCATTTGGGGGACAGCAGCCTGAGCTGCCACCTGAGTACCTCTCTGCAACCAGGGAATTATATCTGCCTTCAGATACTTTGTCCTGCTTTCATTTCTGTTGCTGTGATTTAAAAAAAAAAAAAAAAAAAAAAAAACTCTGGCAAAAAGACAACATAGAAAAATTCATTGGTTTACAATCCTAAATTACAGTCCATCATTTTGGGAAGGTCAAGACAGGAGCTCAAGCTGCTAGTCATATCACAGCTGCATCAGAGAGAATAAATTCATTTTTGCTTGCTTGCTCTTGGCTAGCTTTCTTCTCTCTTACATTGTTCAAGACCCACTGCCTAGGGAATGGGGCCACCCACAGTGGGTTGGGTCTTCCTATATCAATTAATAATCAAGATAAACCCCCAAAGATGTGCCCATAAGTTAAACAGATCTAGATTAACTTCTTACTTACTAAGACATTCTTTCCGGGTGATTCTGAGCTGTATCTGTTAAAATAAACCATCCACATATCTGCAAAGTGGGGGCATGAACAGCACCTAACTCTTGAGAACCAGAGACTCCCCTATCCTGTCAGGTATCCGAACATCTGACAGGCTGGAGGGGGGATCAAGGGGCTTCAGCTCATGAATGCATCCTGTAGGTTCAGGCCTCTGGTGAGGGGCAACATACAGAATGTGTAGGAGGGCTGCCAAGATCTTGTGCAGCTAAGGAGACCAGAACTGAGGATCTCTCTTTAGAAAGCCCCTCTAATGCCAAGTCAGCTGGGCTATCTCTTGGCCTCCTAAAACCATATGTAAGAGACTTTAAGCACAAAAATTGCGTTATGTGTTGAAAATTAGCACAGCTATCTTGAGATAGCAGTTTCCAGAGCGATGAGTTCCCTGTCACTTGCAAGCAGGTCGAGACCAAGGAACCCTGAGGTTCAAGGCAAAGGAGACCCCAACATCATCCCGGACCAGATTCAGTCTAATAGTGATGATGACAATAATGATGGTGATAAAGATGATGGTGATGGTGATGATGATGATAATGGCGATTATGGTGATAATGATGATGGTGATGATGATGATAATGGCAATGATAATGATGACGATGGTGATGGTAATGATGACGATGGTGATGATGGTGATAATGATGATGGTGATGGTGGTGATGATGGTGATGGTGATGATGATATGGATGATGATGGTGATGATGATAATGGTGATAATGGTGGTAATGATGATGATGATAGTGATGATGATATGGTGATGATGATAATGATGATGGTGATAATGATGATGATGGTGATGACGATGGTGATGATGATATGATGATAATGATGGTAGTGATGATGATTGTGATGATGATAATGGTGATGATGATATGGTGATGATGATAGTGATGATGATATGGTGATGATGATGATGATGATGATGATATGGTAATGATGATGATGGTGGTGATGATGATAATGGTGGTAATGATGATGATGATGGTGATGATGATAATGGTGGTAATGATGATGATGGTGATGATGATGATGATGATGATGATATGGTGATGATGATGATATGGTAATGGTGATAGTGATGATGATGATGGTGATGATGATATGTGATGATGATGGTAGTTATGGTAGAGGTGGTAATGGTGTGGTGGTGACAGTGGTAGTGATTGATGATGGTAGTGATGATAACAGTGATAAATATCAACCATGGGTTATTAAGAGCCTACAAAGTGTCAGGAATTATAAATATTAGTTCTTTTTTATTGATTTCTTTTTAAATTACCAAAGTCAAGCTCTTAAAGAGACTAGATGATACAAATAAAGAGCTCAGTTCACCTGAGGCATGGGCAGATGATCCAGAAGTCAAGGCACAACAGACAGTGGATAAATCCTTGTCCTACCCACTGTGTCTCTTCATTTCCTGCTGATGCTGCACAGAGTATCCCACACATGAGTCTAACCACACATGCACATACATACATGAGCACATGTATACACACATATGGATATTAATGTACATACATGTATTCACACACAAGGGCACATGTGCACACATGATTATGCATATGCGCACATGTATATGTATGCATATGTATGTGCACATATATGCATGCATGTGTACACATGTGTACACACTTAACATACATTTTCTTTACAGTTTTGGATATCACAGACCTGCACTGTGTCTACAGGGCTGGATCCTCCTGGAGGCTGTGCTGAAGAATCTGTTGCCTGGTCTCTCCCACTTCCAGTGGCTGTTACAGTCCATGCCTTTTGACCCTTCCTTCTCTGTAAGCCCTGGCTTGTTTCCATCATCCAATCTCCCATGACTTGCCTGCCTCTCTCCTTCACTCAGAGACTCCTGTGTTCACAGTGGGCCCACTGGCATGCTCCAGGACACTTTGTGTGGCAAGATCCTTAATTCCTCCAGACATAAAGGTAACTTTAGGCACGTGGTGCCACATATTCTAGGTCCTGAGAACTTGACCATGGGCAACTTGGCATGCACAATGGGAAGAGTATATTTAGTTTATATCTCAACAGCAGGAAGCCTGGCCCAAGGTTGGCTCCAGGGTGATTCATGGTGGCTCCAAAATAGTGGCATTAGGGTCATAGACTCTTTCCTTTGTGACTTTTATCCTTGTCCTCGTCATCTCTTGCTCACAGGGCAGCTGCTACATCTCTTGGCAACAAACCCTCATACACGCGTGACTAAACAAGGAGGGCAGCAGGAGGTCTTCTCCATTTTTCACTTGTCAAGGAAGTCTTATTGCCTGGCTTGAGCCCTACAGTCTCCCATCTACAGCCCCTGCTGCGAGCAGGCATTGGACCAAGGGTCAACAGACCTGGGCATCCTGAAGAGCGATCAATGAAAGAAAGCTGGTTTCCTGAGGCCATGCTCTAAACCCAGTTGTTCACACAGTCCAGGCTCCAGGCTCTGTACCAGCAATTTCTAAAAGCCAAGGCTGAAGGAGCAGGAAGAGGGAAAAAGAACCCTTGATCTGATCATCTGTGTAGCTGCAGGGCTGCACACAGACAACGCTAGGTTGTGTCTGCAGACCAGTGAGGGACAGATGTGAGGACTGGGGGCTGAGGCCCGCAAACACCAGGCTCAGGTAACTGGAGCAGCCGTGGGAGCAGCTGGGACTCTGATATGGGCCTCGAGGGTGCAGGCTGGCATAATGGCAGGCTGGAAGCAGTGAGGCTGCAAGTAGCCAGGGATGCAGAAGCAGACTGAAGCTCGAACCCCAGCTGTCCAGTGCTGAGACCCACAGTGGGGACTCGGTAAGAGACGCTGACCCTCAGTCTTCCATTATACTCCATGTTAATCCCAGCCAGTCCTACAGGCACTTCTTCCTCAAGAGGGCTTCGCCAGCTCTGTTAGAACTCGACTTTGCCAAATCAATGATCAATATGCAATGGATTCAGTCTGCAGGCTGGGGCGCCAGGAGCTAGCCTGGCTGCCGGATCTCTGCCACATTCTGACAAGACAGATTGGTCTCTGGAATTCTTCAGGGAGAGGGAGGGAGGGAGGCAAACTTCAGTTTTCCCTGGCTCATCTTTAAAACTGAAACTGCACATAAACATAAGGGGGAAAATCCTCAGCTCCACTCCAAAGAAAAACATGTCCTCTTGGTCTTGGGACAAGAGATCCAGCTCTGTTTCCATGACTCTGTCGCCAGCTGGAGCTAGGTGAAATGGGGTATCTCCCTGACCCTGGCTCTCCTCAGCTCCTACAGGCACCAACCAAAGACAAAGATGGGCAAGTCAGATGTGACACTCCCTCAGGGACAGGGAGTATCTGAGCCAGCACCAATCTTAGAGGCAGTGGTGCAATGTGTTCATTCCACAGACAGGGAAACTGAGGCCTGGGAGTGGGGGAGGGTCACTCAACTGCCAAGCAGCAAAGAAAGACATGAGCAGGAGCTTAAATTCACATTTGATGACTCCAGTTTCTTCAGAATCAAGGTGTAAATGGTTGCACACGCATATGTGCATGGACATATTTGTGTGCGTGCATGCTTATGCATGAACATGTGCATACACTGTGTGTGAACATAAGCATACACATGTGGATACACATGCACATATGTGTGTGCGTACATGTCTTTGACTGGTACTTACAGGTGCAGATACACATACACATGTACATGCTGGAGTAAATACACAGCATATAAAGGTATGTATGTACACACATGATGTAAGTGGTATGTAAGCATACATGTATTATGAACACATACAACATGCAAATGTATCTTCATGGACATTCACATTTATAGACAATGGGTACATGTGTGCACACTTGAATAAGCATACTCATATGGGTGTGTATACATGAATATGTGTATGCATGAGGCCAGGGGGAAGGATGTATATATGTGTTCGTGTATACCTCTGAACGCAGCAGGGTAATTCAAGGAGACCTGTGCCCATCAGCACCTGCCAGGGTTCATCCAGAGACATTCAACCAAATCCCTTGGTTAGAGGCCATAACAGAATCGAGAGTCCAGGACCCAACATCCAGGGTGGTCCTGGCTGACCAACCATATCGTTCTAGACACCACTCATCAGTATACCTCTAAATATCCAGGATACTTCACTTTATGTGGCTTTCCTTCTGAAATGTACCAGGACTTCCCCAGCATGCATCCACAGAGTGGGTACAGACACACCCACTGATGCCAGTGTGGCCTGCCACCAGCTGCTCTTGGGGTGCACATACTGCTTGCCTGCCACAGAACAACTAGAAGCAAACTGTCAGGCCTAATTAGCTATCTCTGGGCAAAGAAGCCCTTCCAGACACTTTATACGTCCCTGTCATTGCAGAGACCTCAACATCTGCCCCAAATGCAGCCCAGGGCTCTCAAGCCAAGGACTAAGAGCAGGCTCCTCAACTCTTACCTCTGGTCGCTGACCCCAGAGTGGAGCTGTGGCCAACATCCCTACAACATGTAGCCATCATCTCCAAGGGTCAGGCACTGGCAAGCCCTCCAGATGCCCTGGCCAGGTTGACCCTGCACCCTGTCCCCAGCGCAGATCCCTTTGCCTTTATATATCTTGTGTCTAGCCAGCCATCACTTATAAGCATGAGGCTGTGCACAGTCTGGGCCTGAGACAGCTACCTGTTGTCCCTGCAGTTTCTCACAAGAGGGCTCCTCTCTGATTCGGGGAGGTCCACAGTGCTGCCTGCAAGGAGAAGCCATCTCTCTAACACTTGTATCTGACCAGTGCCCACTTGCCTTTCTCCTCATCTTCCTTTGGCTCCCCCATTCTCCAGGGCACACCGGGCACATTCTCACCTCGGAAGCATCCCATCGGAAGGAACACTCACACTCCTAAGGAGCACTCTGTTCTAGGCAGCATTCACACACTAGGGACTACCTCAGTCCCTAGGGAACACTGTCCACAAGGCCTCTTCCTAATAACCCCTCCATATATGCTGCAAAGGTGACACACGCTGTCACCTCCTTCCAGAAGCTCTCCTAGCCAGACAGGAACATCAAACGCTAGGCCAGTTCTCCTCTGGCTCAGGTGTTGATGATCAGATTGTGGTATGGAGGCTTCTGCACAAACCAGCTGAAATTGTCCTGACTAGTGGCCCCTGTTACGGCCTCAGGATAAGAAAGACCTTTTTAATAACTATAGTGGCTCTTCCTCCCAGATCACATTCTCAGATGACAGTACAGGGCACTTTGTTACTCCTGAGTACGAAAGTACTCAGGGTGGGCATCAGGAACCATGCCCTGCACGGACACAGGACTCAGGACAGGCCCATGGTTTGAACTGTTTCACTTCTGCCTGATCCTAGTTGAGCACCCTTGCCCTGAGGGTAGGCCCTGTGGATCCTCTAGGGTGGCAGTGCTCTCAAGGAAGCTGCACTGTCTTCAAAGATTGCAGACCAGATGCAAAAGCTGGGGTTCAGCAAGAAGCAGCCATCAGAGCAGGCATAAGTCCAGGCTCCATAGGTCATTGCTTCAAGGTCCTCGTGATGATTTCCCTTTCCCGGCTATCTGACTGTATAGGGAGAGGTCCTGGCCAGCCTCGATGGGGAGAATGGTCCTCCTTCAGTCCTAGCGTGGAAATGTTAAGCCTGGGAACTCCAGTTTATTCCCTTGGCCACCTCCTCCCTAGAGCTCTGTCTCCATAGACCTAGGGCTCAGATATCAGTGTCTAGCACTTAGCTGAGGCCACGGGTGATAGGACTTCTGTGAAATGAACAGACAAGATCTCCCCAACATTTGCTCACTCTCCCTTGAACCCACTCACAGGCAAGTCAGTCTGGAGTTTGTCAAAGGCGTTAATCTTGAGTATCCCCTCCAGCTTTGAAAAGCAGGGTCGCACAGCATAAAGATTAAACTTCAACAATTGATATAGAGCTTGGGAGCCTGATCCGGGCCTCCACTGACACCATGGTTATGATTCACGATCCCGCAGCGCTGGGAGGTGCACAGAGGAGGGAACTGAGGCCGATTGAGGAGGTGGCTCAGAAGGGGAGCAGGGACCCCAAGCTCCACAGGAACGATGCGCACAGGCGGTGAGGCGTTCTCTGCAAGGCTGCTACAGGCTCGCTCTCCAATCCGGCCGCCAACCCAAGCCAGCCCCTTGTTGCACGAGGGTGTGCGCGCCCGCGCGCTCCATCGCTTGTAACCATAACCGAGTGAGGTGGAGGCTTTGGTCTTAGAAAGAGCAGGCTTCTAGAACTCACCGCTCAGGCCAGCCCGCGCTCAACCGGGCCCCGCAAGCTGCAGTTAGCCCTGGAGGGGGCGCCCTCGCTGAGTGCGCGCCCTGCGCCGCCGCCACGGGCTCCTCCCCGGCGCCGCCGGCAGGTTCG
>NW_004949103.1:1200339-1216016 GCF_000317375.1 Microtus ochrogaster
CCCCGCCCCGCCCCGTTGCACCCTCCCCGCTGCGCAACTGGACTCAAGTTGGAAGCCGAGCCCGAGCGGCTGCACTTGCGCCAAGCGCACCGCGGCGGCAGCGAAGACGCTGCACCCGCGAGCGGGGAGGGTGAGGCGGCGCCCGCACGGCCGAACGCGGACCACGGGGGGCGCCCGCACCCGGAGCAGCAGGAGGACAGCTGGTGTAGGCGCCGAGCCCGGCAAAGTAAAGTTGCAGTCGGAGGTTGGGCGCGGGGGCCCGGAAGAGCGGCAGCCCGCGCCCTGGCTCGCCTAGCCTCAGCCAGGAGGATGGGAAGGAGATTGTCCGTGCTGCTGCCTGGAGCCTGCAGCCCAGTCGGGTACCCGGACCGTGGAGCAGCTAGCGTGCGCCTGCTTGGACACCGCATCTCCGTGGGCTGGCGGCCCGGGCGCTCCTACTGAACCCAGGCCGAGGGCGGGGCCACGCGAGGACCCGGGACCTACCCCCCTTCCCCCCACCGCCGCGTCGCCGCGCTCTCCGGGCACCTCCAGCTCTGCACTTACGCGCGCGGCAGCTGCGGGGAGCCCGGCAGCCACGCTCTCCGGTGCGCCGCCCGCCCGCAGGGCCACCACGGCCGAGGGCCGGCTCCTGGGCTTTGCGGCCCCCAGCAGGCACGCCGGAGGAGCAGGCGGCGATGCGGACGCCGACCCTGGCTGGGGGGCGCCCGAGCTGCCGCGGCTGCGCCCCGGCTCCTGGCAGGACCGCGTAGCTCTCGGGAGGACCATGGCGTCCCCAGCGCTGGCCGCGGCGCTGGCGGTGGCAGCGACTGAGGGCCCCAACGGGAGCGACGCGGGCGATTGGGGTAGCGGCGGGGGTGCCAACGCCTCGGGGACTGACTGGGGGCCGCCGCCGGGCCAGTACTCCGCAGGTGCCGTGGCGGGACTGGCAGCCGTGGTGGGTTTCCTCATCGTTTTCACCGTGGTGGGCAACGTGCTCGTGGTAATCGCTGTGCTGACCAGCCGAGCGCTGCGCGCCCCGCAGAACCTCTTCTTGGTGTCTCTGGCCTCAGCTGACATCCTGGTGGCCACACTGGTCATGCCCTTTTCGCTGGCCAATGAACTCATGGCCTACTGGTACTTCGGGCAAGTGTGGTGTGGTGTGTACCTGGCACTGGACGTGCTCTTCTGCACCTCGTCCATCGTTCACTTGTGTGCTATAAGCCTGGACCGCTACTGGTCGGTGACGCAGGCGGTAGAGTACAACCTGAAGCGCACGCCACGCCGTGTCAAGGCCACCATCGTGGCCGTGTGGCTCATCTCGGCTGTCATCTCCTTCCCGCCTCTCGTCTCCTTCTACCGACGGCCCGACGGCGCCGCCTACCCGCAGTGCGGCCTCAACGATGAGACCTGGTACATCTTGTCGTCCTGCATAGGCTCCTTCTTCGCGCCCTGCCTCATCATGGGCCTGGTCTATGCACGCATCTACCGCGTGGCCAAGCTGCGCACGCGTACGCTCAGCGAGAAACGTACCCCCTCTGGCCCCGACGGTGCGTCCCCGACCACAGAGAACGGGCTGGGCAAGGCAGCGGGGGAGAACGGGCATTGCGCGCCCCCGCGCACCGATGTGGAGCCAGATGAGAGCAGCGCGGCAGAGAGGCGGAGGCGCCGGGGAGCGCTGCGCAGAGGAGGGCGGCGGAGAGAGGGAGCCGAGGGGGACATGGGCAGTGCAGACGGACAAGGACCGGGGCTGGCGGCCGAGCAGGGCGCTCGGACAGCGTCTCGGTCCCCAGGACCTGGCGGGCGCCTGTCACGAGCAAGCTCGCGCTCCGTCGAGTTCTTTCTGTCGCGCCGGCGCCGGGCGCGCAGCAGCGTGTGCCGCCGCAAGGTGGCCCAGGCGCGCGAGAAGCGCTTCACCTTCGTGTTGGCGGTGGTCATGGGCGTGTTCGTACTGTGCTGGTTCCCCTTCTTCTTTAGCTACAGCCTGTATGGTATCTGCCGCGAGGCCTGCCAGTTGCCTGAACCGCTCTTTAAGTTTTTCTTCTGGATCGGCTACTGCAACAGTTCGCTCAATCCTGTCATCTATACCGTCTTCAATCAGGACTTCAGGCGCTCTTTCAAGCACATCCTCTTTCGAAGGAGGAGAAGGGGCTTCAGGCAGTGACCCTCAGGCCTCCTGGCACTGACCTCCTGGACAGCTCCAAACTCGGGCCGGCAGAGGGACCAATCAGAGGTGGCCTCTCCAGAGTTCCAGGAGTGGCCTGGAATTCAGGGCGCAGTGTGGAATGTAGCCAGCAGGAGCTGGGCGAGAGACAACTGGGCCTCGGGGAGTGGGGAGGAGAAAGGGAGACCCCTTTGCCTTCCCATCTCAGCGAGTGGCTGTGGCTAGGTTGTGGATCCAGTTCCTGAGAGAGCTTCTGTGGAGTGTGACTGTGAAGTTAGGGTTTTAGACGGCAGCAAGAAAGGACCCCCCCCCCCAACTCTCAGCGTTCCCTATGAGCAAGGACTGACTTCCTATGACCTAAAAAGCGTCTATCTGGGGGAGGAGAGAGGGTGCAGACAATCTCTGGTTACTGAGAGTATTTGTTTTCCCAAAAACAATGACAGCCAAAACAACCAAACCATTTTCTAAATAAACCTTTGTAATCTAAGAGTGAGGTACATTGGTCAGTCTTTAAGCTAGGGTGTGGGGGAACTCTCCAGACTGTTCCAAGTACCCACTCAGGCACACACTAGGGGTGCTCTGAGGGCTGAGTTCTGTCTCTCTTTCATGAGGGAGGGGGTCTCTTTAAATACTTAAATATTTGGGGCATATGCAAAGTCTATACTCAAATTTCTTTTCTGTAATTGACTAAGGGGCAAAGGAATGGAGGGCCTCAAGCTGATTCCAAGTTTGGATCCTGGGAGGTGCCCTTACCACGTTCTACCCGTGTGTTCTGCCCCAGGCATTGTCTGTCCTCAGAGCTCTGTGTAGCACTGGCATACAGCATACTCTTTGGGTTGTCTCCTAAAGTGGGCAAGGTGGGGTGAGATGTGTCCCAAGAAGTCTTCCCTTACACATGGAGTGGAGTCATGGCCAGAAGCCTTTGCCTAGTTGCTGGGTGGTCAGAGTGAGCTGGACAGTCCCCGGGTATTGCTTCTAAATCAGAGCCAAAGTTATTGTGGCCCATTGAGCAGAGGAGGTTCTAGAGACCCCCAAGTACTTCTCCCCAGTGCCACCCACTCTTGTTCTTTTGCTCAACCCTCAGTCCTCAGCATAAAATACTTTTGAGAGACTTTTTGTCACCAAGCCAGGACCCCATGAACTCTCTGTAGTAACCCCATGTGACAAGTCCTGGAAGTCGCTAGGGTAGGTTGGGAGGAAGATTGTGAGGACCTGGACATGGCCTGGGAGAGTTGCCTCTATACCTGTGATCCAACTCACTGGGATAGGTAGGCTAGAGGGCTCTTGCCAGGATCCCTGCTGGAACTGCCTAGCATTTATCTCTCCTGTGTCCCCACCCCCATTGGTCCTGTCCTTCCTAAGCTCCTGCCTGAAGTCAGACACCAGAGCAGGTCCTTTCTGGCCTGAACTGCCAAAACCATCTCTTAAGAAAAGAACCTGAGGTTGCACGGCGTGCGCGTGTGCGCACGCACGCACGCACACACAGACAGAGACAGAGAGAGACAGAGAATTGCTTGGCCTCTTCATCCACTGTGGATCCTCACAGCATCCCACAGTGCCAGGCTCCACTGTCACTTCACGTGGTGACACACTTACTATGTTCTGGGCTTAGGCCCAAATGGGGAAACTGAGCCTGGAGTGGTAAGAGGAACAGAATCAACTACCTAAAGTGGATCAGGGAGATCTCAGCTCTCTCTGGTCCTGTGAAGAGAGGGCTTTGTGAGATTGCCAGTCAGGAACCTGGGGGGGGGGAGATACATTGGAAATGGCAAGTCAGTCCCACTAGGGAAGGGATTGTGCCCATAGGCCTCCTGGGCCCAGGGCCTCCGAATTGCTACTGTAGAACCAGCATCTCAGAGTACCCAAAGATAGAGCCCAGATTATTGATAAGATAGGGAGGCATTCTCTACACTCAGTAGGCCCAAATCCAACCCAAGACACCTTTGTCTTGAGCAGAGTAGCATTTTTTGAATTCTGTAAATATTGCAACCAGCACATTTTGTGAAGCTCAGAGAGGGGATTAACTTGCCTGGGATCACACACCTAGCCATAACACCCATGCAGGGTTTGGGTTCCCTGACTCAAAATTCGACCATAAAATGAAGATTTCCAGGCATTGACCGACCCTTAGGTTGTGGGGAATGGATTCCCACAGAGGAGGAAGGAACCCAGGCAGGGACTAGCTGTAGGAAAGGGCAATTGTGTTTTAGGAAACTGGATCCTGGGGTTGTGGGTAAGCAAGGAGAAACATAGCAGGAGACTGGGAAAAAAGTCTGGGTGCCAGGTTGAAGAGGTAGAGAGACCTCCTCGGCTGGGGTGTGTGTGTCGGGGTAGGGTTAGAGGGGGCTTTGAGTCCCTGGGAGATTGAGTTTTGCAGAAATGTGTTGGCCCATCAGCCAGAACTGTCCTGTTACGCAGACTGGCATGCCTGGATCATCAGTGAGCTCCAAGGGCCCTGGGTGCCCTGGGTGCAGTAAAGGCCATGCCAGCCTAGAGCCAAGCCTCCTGGGTATTAGCTCTGTGAACATGGCTCTCAACAAGCCCTACTCTTTTTCATTTCCTAGTCCCAGGAATGATGCTCTAGGCTCTAGCTTGCACCCTACCCAGGGGGCTCTCAGAGCCAATGCTCTGGAGAGGCAGCTAAGCAGCTGGTTAGACAGACAAACCCCCTGCAGGGATGCGTTGCCTTGTGTGCCTCACATCTGAGGATGAGGTGGGTCGCTCACAGGTCCCTGGGATGCCATGAGCCTTGACTGTTCGCACACGCACCCATAGTGTATGGAGGAGGGGCCCCGTGAGCTGTGGACCAACAGCTCCATCTACTTCTGTGGTAGCCGTGGTCTCTATGGTTTTGGCATTAATTGGCCTCCTCTATTTCCAGGTCTCTTTTACAAAGCCAAAGTTGTCAGACTCTGTCTATGGTTGAGGAGACTGAGGCCTAGAGGTGACTATGGCCCATGTTCCTGGGGTGGTCGGGGAGAGGAGCAGAAACTACTCTGAAAGAGCCGGCTGCAGAAAGCCCAGACTCCAAGCCCTAAATTCAGCTTCATGGGTGACATCAACTGGGACTCTGGGCCTCACAATAGAGATTTCACAGCCTTAAGAAGAGTTCAGGCAAAATACAGAAGTCACCCCAGCAAGGTGGAGGAGGGTGCTGGCCTAAGTATAGGGTGCTCAGGTCCTCCTGCCTGCACCAGCCTGCAGCACACACGGACACATGTGAGTATACTTAACCTGGATGCAGACACTCAGTCGGTGGAGAGGAAAAACATAATCCGGATATCCCCTTACAGCTCAGGACCAAGTCCAAAAGAACTCGGGACTGCTAATACTTAACAACCAAGCAGCTTGGATCTCTGAAGCCCCCTGGGGTGAGGGCGGAGGAGGGGAGGCACCAGTGTTGTTGGAACACCTGATTGCAAGAAGGCCACCCTTCCTGGAGCACTGGCAGTGGCTGTGTTTTTATATCAGATCTCTGGGCTGGGCTCAAATAGTCCAGGCCAGCCCAGTGTTGTTTCAAAATACACGGTGCCTGCAGGCCTGTCTGATTGGGCAGCTGTGGCCTTTTGTCCAGTTAAATACCAGCTTCAAGGACCTGTGATAGTCCCATATGTAAGGAGGCTCAGAGGAGATGACACCTCCCACGGTGTTGAGACTAGCACCATGACACCTGTTCATATTCCAACCCATATATTCACCTTAGCTGGTGATACCTAACCCCCATCCCTGGGTGTATCTTGGGGGCAGTACATGGGTGTGGGGTGGGGATTTCATGGGTGGTAGGTAGGGTCCTTGGAACTGAGGGACAAAGAGAGGAAGTGGTGGGGGCCTGTCTCCACCACCAAAAGAGGGTCCGTCTGGGAGGGACCTGTGACTAGGCCTCCTTCCACTCTGCACCCGGTGTAATAAGGGCACAGTTTCCCCCTCCCCACCTCGTATACCTCCCACCAAGGCAGAGGAGGGGGTGAAAGGGCTAAGGCGCCTCCAGCAGAGTGCAGAGCAGTCCTCTGAAGTCAACCTGGGAAACCTGGTCAGTTGCAGACTCTAGGCCAAAAGCGAACCCTGGGGACCAAAAATGTATTTCTTTCCTGCCAAGAGGATTTGTGGCTGCTCACAGTAAAAGCCCGGGCACAATGGAATCATTATGGTCAAGATAAGGAATCAGTCCACTCAGGGCAGATAGAATGCTGGGTAGCGAGCCGGGTGGAAGGCATCCCGCCCTCAGGTCTGAACACAAACCGGGCCCAAAGCTGCCTGGCAGCCATAGAGAAAAAGAAACAGGATATGCACACGGTTATTGATGTGGGGTTGACAAGAAAAACCTGGAGACCAGGAAGTCTGCAGTGTATGACCTCCTCAGCTGCGAGAATCTGCTCCCAGGAAGGGTTTTCATGCACCTCGGCGAACCCCCAAGCTCAGTTTACTGCACCAGCCCAATCTCCAAGCCCAGTTTCCATCGGCAACCACAGGCCCTAAGTGTCAGAGTCAGGGACACTGAGGGGCAGCAGCCATGTTTGAAACTGTGGCCTTGTAGCTGTGTAGCCTCCACACTCCCATAGCAACATGAGCCTGGGGTCACCAAGGCACCAAGGCTGACAGCACAAGGAGCTTTCAGTCTCTCCCCAGCTCGCTCCCAAGGCCCAGAACAAACCAACCTCAGGAGAACCCCTTTCTGCTCATCCCTGTACCTCTGGTTGCACCCTGCCTCCTGCCCCTGTAACTAGTGTTCATTCTATGTCACGCCTATCCTTCTACCTACATCTACCTGCGCCCGCCTGGCCCACCTCACCTCCAGAGACGCTCTCTGAAGCTAAGCTAGCCACTGCCCCTGTCTTCCAGTGCAGTGTGCTGAACGCTGAAGTGGTTGCAGCAAACGGCTCAAGAGCTTGCAGCATCAAGAGACCCAGGCTCTGCCCTGCTTCATTCTGATGCTACAGGGGATTTTCCGCTTTGAGTGCAGGCCCGGCTGCTGCCTCCGGCTGTTCAGATATTGGTGGGCGGGTTTCTCCCCCATTTGATCAGCTCCTACTGAATGTAACTCCTAAGAAGGAGCATCTCCCCGGGGCTGCAGCATAGGAGCTGGCCTGCTTGCTGAGAGCTAGGATAGCGATGCCCACCCAGGCTGTCTGTTCCAGACCCTCCCCTTTTCGCCAAGAGCATATAGGGAGGAGGACCTCAAGACTACAGTGACAAAGACCAGGCACGAGGCAGCAATTGTGTGCCGTGCCTATCATGCCTCTGCGTCTGCCTCTTACACCCCATCAGGAATGCCTGTTTAACAGACATGAAAACCGAGCTCCAAGGAGGGAAGCCATTTGCTGGTCATGGCCCTGATGCCCACCACTCTGCCTCCCTCAACAAACCACCCTGGCCACCGCTATCAGCTTCAGGTGTGAGCTGAGCAAACAAGCTTGGGGAAATGAAGGATCCAAGTTGTGGACAGAATCCATGCTGCCCTGGCTGGCTGTCTCCTCCACTCCTAAATCAAACCACGCTTAGATTAAAGGTTAGGCCCATGGGCCTGCTCAGCGCCTTAGACCCACATGCCACTCCAATTGCTTCATTATCGCTGACTTAATCCACAGACCGACCCTCAGTGCTTCTGTGAGAGCCGCAGCAGGTCGGCACCCATGGCAATGTGAACACAGCCCGCTCTGTGTTTGGCACGTCGTCTTAGAAACGACTGCGAACAATGAGGCAGCTTTTAAGATCACCCCACCCAGGATATAAAATGCCAAAATGTTTGTGGTGAAAAATAATTCAGTTACCGGTTTCCTACTGGGTGCTGCCATCGCAAATCGAATTGGAAGCAAAATCAGCCCTCTTTGAATTGGTTCAAATGAAGCTGTTATTCAGAATTGATTGTTGTGTTTGCCTCCATAAGGATTCAATAGGAGGCAAAACAATAGAGTGATTATCTCACTTTTGGTATTGCTAAATAAAGGCCCTGGCTAGACAGCCACAGCTGGACAGCCAAGGGTGGGTTTGCCCTCTTGGCAGAGGGAAACTGGAAAAGGCCAGTCCATGTGGGCTCCAGGCTGTGCCGGCAGAGAGCGGAAGAGTGGCTGCCATTCATCTTGCTTGAGCATGTGCAGAGGTGTCTACTTCAGAGCCAGGACCACAAATGATGATGGATGGGGATGAGCAGGGTAACACCTTTACCACTCAGCATGGGGATAGGTTTTGAAGTTGCCACAGCTGACCATATAGTGTAACTTCAGGTTCCTGGAGCCACCAGTGCACAGATAGAACATGGTTCGACTCTGGCTTGCACCAAGCTTTAGTTTTCACTCCTTCAGCAATGAACCTAAGAAGAGAAACATATTGTCCCGCATCAGGCTTGGGTGAGGACCTGGAGTCACCAACAATCCAGTGATTGTGAGTTACAGAGCTTGATCTTGATGGGGCCATGTCCTCTGAGTCAGACACAGAATATTGGCTTCCTCGGTTACTAGTGTTCCACTCCACTTCATCCACCCCAATCTCCAAACGGGCTCGTGTCTAGTAGGTACTTTGTAAATGTCAGAAGCACCATCTATGAATGTGTGAGAGGTCCAAGCCTGCCCCAGAACTGCCATCAGACTTGGGGTTCGGAACAGAGCCTCATGGCTAAGCCAAGCAGGGGAGCTTCTACCCATCTTCCGACTCATGATGAGGAGCTATGGAAGCCCAGGAGCACTGTGAAGTTAGTTCCCACAGAGGGGACACTCTCTCGAGCTTCTGCTCTGCCCTGAGGCAGCCTCCAGCACCCCAGTGTGTCCCCATGTGCTTGCGCATATGGACAGCTGCAGCTTAGAGATTGAGTGTCACCCAAGGAAACTGATGTTTGGAGAATCTTGTCTAAGGTCCCTTGGATGTCTCCATGCCAAGGCTGCTCTGCAATCCAAGTCCCTCCTATCTCGGGAGTTTATCACTTGCTGAAACAGCCAACTTCATAGGAGTGTACCCTGTAAGTTCCCTGTTTCAAGGAGGGACAAAGCCTCCCTGATCTCACCCTTGGGTTTTCAGAGGAAGCTGGGTGTGTTCTTAGGACATTAGAAAGTCTGTCCAAATTTCCTGTGTGTCATTCTTTTCCTTTTTACTGGTGTCCCTCAACACTGTCCCCAGGGAACTATCCCTATCTGTCACCTGGGAGCCCACAGGCAACAAGGAGCTCAAGACCAGTCAGCTCAGGTTTCTGCAAATGACCGGTGGGAGAGGACGCAGACCACTATTGGAGTCACCTGGGCATGGGAGATGGGACATCTTGGGTCATAGTGACTTGGCCTCTTGAGGTTAAAAAAAAGTGTAGTTATGGCCTTCCTTGGTGTCTCCCCGAACTCCGCGGAAGGCTAATGGAGCACATTGTGTGGCAGTTGGGCTCACTCATTGGCCCTTACTGAAGACCCCTGACCATCATTTCAGACCACAGAGCCCAGTTAGGGTCTGCTATTGCCTTTGCCCAACCACACCTCTGCAGGTAGAAGCATCTGTCAACCTATTTGTCACCCAGCCTTCTTTAACTCTGCTAATGTCCATTCCTCTGTCCTTGTATGTCCCTGTCATAACCAGGAAGCAAGCCTGAGTCACCAGTCCAGGAACAGGGTCCAGAGATGGACCGGGAATATTGCAAGGTTGGGAGGTAGGGGTTTTCTGGGTTGCTTCGGAGGAGATGAGGCCAGGGCGCCGACCATTCACTGGGGACATCTAGCATGAGCTAATTCCACTTATCTCCTAAAAGGAAGCTCAGCCAGGGTGGATATCTGACTTGCCCAGGTACCCAGTTGCGGGGTGGCAGGGTTTACATGACTTGAAAATTAGGGCAATGAATGAACACATCCCTCTATCAGGCTGCCTCAGAGTTGAGGGGCATGCCTTTCTCAAACATGAATGTGAGGGAGGTGGCATCCCAGGGGCAGGCTGACACCCTGGGAGTGGTACTTTGAGAGACAGCCTATACTCAAACTCCCTAACCTTGGTCATGGCAGGGGAAGAACCTGGGACATGAGATGGCTCCATTGAGAGGCAAGAGCATTCATTAGAGATGGCTTCACTCAGAGGCAGAAGTCCGGATACTGTGGGCGAGTCCACACAACAGACGCTGGGACCCATCTCTTGGCTACTCCCGGGGCCACTCTCTCCAGGCTCCTACCCCATGTCCTTGGGAGGAAGTGGGTTTCCTCCCTCAGGATGGGAAGGAAGATGGATGGTTCAGCACCAGGAAGTCAGGTCTGGAGGTCACGTGTTTTGAGGAAGCAGGGCCAAGCCGGGATGCTGTCTTCCAGAGGCAGTTCCTAAGTGAGGGAAGCGGCCCGGATGCCCTGGAGAAGCATTCGCCTTTTGCGCCTGCTCAGCCATGTGGAATGTTGCTTCGTGACGGCCCACATGTGTGACTCTCATGGGCTTTCTCGTGCGCTTTTTGCCTCTTGATGTTTATAAGAGCCTCATTAATAATAGAAAAGACCTGGAAAGAGCCCCCAAAGTCATAGATTGATAAACGGATTAAACATTGGTGCATCCAAATTAGCAGCTTCGGTTCGGTGCTGAGAGGAGCGTGCCGTAGGTGCACCCACGCAGGAAAAGCAGTAGCCTGGCCTGAAGGGCTGTGTGATCTCTGACTTTGTTACATGGCATTTTGCTTAGGAGATTTTAGTTTTTATAGCGGTTTGGGGTTCACAGCAAACAAGCAGAAAGTACAGCTGCCATGTGCCCCTTGGCATGACTGAATGCCTCCATCTGTAAGTGAAGGTCCTCTGGGGATCCAACAGGAGAGTGGGCGTGTCCTCATGGTAGTGGGTGTGGGAAAATTTTATCAGCTCTAAAGTGTGGTGCCCTAGCCAAGGTTCCTTATCAGAGTCTCAATAAGCCCTTAGAGGCAGTGACTGATTGGCCTGCTCACTGGCCCGTATCCAACTCAGAAGGTTCTAGAAAAGTGCCTCATTCTCATTGCTTACAGCTGAGGAGGGATCCTCTCAACCTGACCTGGTCTCCCCAGAGGCCTGTCATCTGCTCTGTAATGATGGAAAACTACTAGACAGTCCAGGCGTCTGTTATCTACCATCAGCGTGCTAGAGAGGAGAGCGCTTGGGGCCAGGAGAACTGGCAATACCATGAGCTTCCTTTCTGCTCCCAGAGAACCAAGGTGCTGTGTTGTGCCGTGGTCCCAACTGCTCTACAGTCTCTAAGGGTCCCCACCAATCATGGAGCCTAGAACAGTACAGACTGTCCTGTCCTGGGGACGGATCACCTAGTCCCGCTCTCCCAATCTGCAGATTCCTCCCCCCAGCAGCTCTGTTTTGAGTGTCTGTGGGGCAGAGCAGGCCTCTTCTGGCACACCCTTGCTGAGCTCAGAGAGCACCTTACCGTCCATGGAGGCAGAGATGGGAACCAAATCCCCAGGATCCAGCACACACACACCCCCCTGCCGCCAATCTGCATATGGCCCTGATAAATATACTATTCTGCATTGAGATGAGAGCTAGGCATGCATATTAGCTAGGGACCTCTTGAGCCTCTGTAGACGAGAGACTGCTCCTGGCCCGGAGGACAGGGAAGGAGGAAGGAGGCTATCTGCCTGTCCTCACTCTGAGCAGTATGCTGGGCCTCTTCTGTCAGGATCTGACCATGCAGTGAACATGTAACTGGTTTTCAGGCTGGACCGAAGACTTCAGTGCCAGTCACAGGCAGCAAACACTAGAGACCTCATATGTGCATTCAGGGCTAGTGGAGGAGAGAGTGGAAGGAAACCCCAATATGTCACCCCAAATGTACTGTTTGACATGAACATCTCTGAGCTGAGGCAGTTATGAAAGAGCAAAGGCATAAGTCTCTCTCTCTCTCTCTCTCTCTCTCCATGCCCCTCTCCCTCTCTGTCCCTTTTCTCTTTAAAGGCAAACATCAATAAATTCTCTCAGTCACTTGTCAAGCCAGGTTCAACCTAGAGGAGCCACCAGTAGGTGCTACTCTGGAAGCCCACAGCCACTTCCTTCTGTCCTATCCCTTCTCTGAGCCCTCTCTCGGGTAAGGACTCTGCAAGCTGAACTTGTAAGCTTTGATGTGAGCAGCTGAATGACAGCCTTTTGCTGTTTCCTCTCATGCTTCTGAACCTGATGGGTCCTGGGAATTCACTGCTTGTTGGATGCATTTGTCAGAGCCGAGAAGGTATATGCGCTCTGTGGTAGGGGAGACCACTGAATAACATCATGAACCCAAGATACTCAACGACTGCGTCTGGTCCCAACATGCAGCACCCCAAGATAGGAAAACTGGGGCAGGAGGGGTACACCTATGTAGGGTATGCCTGTGTCCCCCCACTTCCCGCTTCTGGAAGGCAACCAGCTGTGGCTCAGTATTACAGTCCAGCACTCAGTAAAAAGGGGTCCAGCTGCGATCACACCCAAGCCGATAGGCTAAGAAGCAGGGAGAGAAGTGGGTTACTTCTCTCAGGGTGGGAAAGAAGATGGCTCTGCACCAGGGAGTCAGGTCCAGAGCTCCAGAGAGTAAGCAATATGCATTCTTTCATCAATCTGGAGCCCTGACTTCCAGGAAGCTGTGGTTTCTGCCTAGGTCCGTGTTTCTTGCGGCTTCTGGTATCATTGCCCTCCAGGGGACTCTCTTCCTGCTGCCCGGGCTTAGTACTGTCCAGGCCAGAGGTCTACACTTCTGTCCCTCTGCGGCCCTGCTTCATTCCGTCATCCGTGAAGATAAAGCATCAGGGCTTCGAGAGAGGGCTGCTCCGAGGGGCTGATTTTGGATGGAGATATGGAACAACCATATCTGTTCAATGACTTCAGAAGATCCAGAAGGTTCTTCCTCAGTCCAAGCCGGATGGCTTCTAGGCAATGCTGTCCTTCTGTCCAGGTAACTGAGGCCCCAAATCCAGCTCTGTTCCCTCTCAACTGGCTTTTTTCAAGGATGGGCCATATACTCATTTTTATCCATTAGACTGGGGCTCTGCTTGGCTCTGGACAAGTCTCCTGAGCACAAGGCCCATCAGAGACCCCCACTGTCCACAATCTAGGACCCTCAAGGCCACATGACGCCAGATCCCAAGCTAGGCTGCAAACACCCAGTTCCCGGAGACACCTGGCTCCCTGCAACAACCCTGAGCTCTAAGCAATGGGAGCAATTTCAAATGCTGCATCCTGGTGGGGCCATTAAAGCATAGCAGCCATGATCATTGGAGCCATTTCTCCTGCGTTTCTGACACAGGGAGGAAAAAATCCCCAAATAAAACTTGTCCCCTAGCTGTTCCCTGTGAGATGCAGGCCCTGCAAGGGCTCTTGCTCCTCAGATCCGTGATTTCTCCTCCTCAGGGGGAAAGAGCCCCACACAGTCCCCACTGCACGCCAGTAAACCTGTCGCTCTAATGAACAGTTTTCATTTTGAGCTCCGCAAGAAGGTGCACACCGGGAGGGAGGCGGGTGATGGTTGGTCGGTTTGCGAAGTTAAATCTCACCAGCTCTCAGCTCTGATGGAACTCAAGGTGCCAGACATGGGAATTTTTTTGTTGCTGTTTTGAGCTGAGAAGGAATTTTTTGGAGAAGGATTTATTTTTATTTTTTAATTATGTTTAGGTGAGCACGTCTGTGTATGGGTTTGTGTGTGAGAGTGTACTGACCACAGGGGGCAGAAGAGGAAGTCAGATATCTCTGAAGCTGGAGTTACAGCCAGTTGTAAGCAACCCAGTGTGGGTGCTGCAAATCTGATTTGGGGCCTCTGCAAGAGCAGTTTGTCCTTTCTAAACCACCGAGCCACCTCTCCAGACCCCTAAGAGGAAATTTTTAAGAAGTTGACATCTGTGTTGGTTTCATCTTATCTTCTTCCTTCAGCGCTCACACTAATGGACATCTAGGCTCTCTTGAATGGCCCTGGTGACAGGGTGTTCACCATTTCCCACTGCAATCCCTCTCTCTTGCAGGACTTGCTTCAGAGACTGAAGAGGAAGATGGGTTGGAACTGTTTCCATTTGCCCAGACAGTGAATGCTTGCTCTGCTAGGCCCTAACTGGTGGCAGGGGCTGCCTTTCAGAGAACAGGCCTGTGCGCCTGCGATAGCAGCCCAGCAGCTCCCTGCTTTGGCGTAGTTGTAACAAATCTGAGATGTGAGCATGAGGGGCAGGTGAGGACCCATCCAGTCGTCAAGGAAACATTTCATGACACAGGCTGAGACCATGATCTCTATCCGGGGCCCTAGGAGTACAGACCTAACCTTCCTCAGACATGGGAATGAGTCCAAGGCTGTAGAGAATGGGCTTCCCAGCGCGGTGCTTCCTCTGTGGACTGGGCATGTGCAGGAATAAGTAAGTAAAGCCATGATGCTCCTCAGGGCTGCTGGAGCACTAGCCTCTCATCTTCTCTCCTGCAGTTCTGCCTTCTTAGCCCAGATCCATTTCCAGGTGGCCCCTGGGCTACTGCAAATCACCTCTGATTGCAGAAAGCTGAGTGGGTCCTGTGAGTGGGAAGACGTCAGACGGGGCAGGTGCCTTCCTGCCATCATTGAGAAGGCAAGCAGACAGCAGTGTAGGGAAAGGACAAGGGAGTGTTTTGGTTAAAGCCCCCATTGAGTACAGGAGGCAGAGCAATGGCCGCACTGGCCCCAAGGTTGACTTACAGGACCTCATAGATGGGGGCAGAAATTGTGCCTCCTCCTGGATTCCATTGCAGCCACAGAAATGAACAGTAAGGGCGTTGCTGATGCTTTAGCAGCCCAGACAAAATCAATAGGCTCTGGAAATACAAGAACAGCTGACCTTTGAGATTTCTAGCAAACCTTGGCAAAGGGTGCTGTGGGGGATGGCACTGAGGAGTACCAGTCCTGGAATCTGTGTTCTTAGAGGGTTGAGACGCAGGTCCCAAGTGTCCCTCTGAGGAGCTAGTCTTGTAGACTCTGGAAGGTTCTGTAGACTGAGATGCTGTCTCTATGACTGCTCTGTTGCTGTCTTAGCTCTGAACTGTTCTAGCAAAGTCTGCAGCAGCTACAGAAGGCTGTATCAGAGTCAGAGATAGGCAAACCTTCTGCAGAAATGGAAAACCAATCCTAGAGAAGGAGGGAGACAGGGATCTGATGCCCAGCTACTTAGGCCTGACTGGGTCCACTCTGCCTTACTTGCTGGGCCCTGTTGTGACGTCCACCTCAGGCTACACAGCTGGAATGCACATCCTGATGGACCTCAGAGGCGCTGGCCCTTACTCAGAGGCTGATTTCATTCTCGGTCGTCTCCTAGAATGTTGTGAGTTGTGCTCGGCATTGGGCTGCAGATGGGCAGCGGCACCTGTCTGTGCTCTAGTAACCAGACTCTGGGAGGAGGGAGGGATGTGATGACAAAGGAAGGGAAGAGTTGTAGGCCACTTAGCATTAAGGTAAATAGTTGAGGAGAGTCCAGAGCTGACTGGCAAGAAGGTGACAAGGATTCTGAAATCTGTGGGCCACTTGCTTGATACTTTTGCTGGAGTGACTGGCTCTCTCCTTGAGGGAGAACAGAGGCCCTGGAACCCAGGCCAAGTACCTCAGACCCCAAAAAGGCTTTCAGAATTAAGGTCTGGAGTTCAGAGTAACT
>NW_004949103.1:1217215-1248494 GCF_000317375.1 Microtus ochrogaster
CTGGGTTCAAGATGAACGCCCAGCTGTGCTGCTCCTCATCCTTGCCTGGCTCCTTTCGACCAAGGCACTCCATGTGCCAGCCGCCTGTCTGGGGAGTGGATTTCTGGAAGTCCAAGCAGAAGGAGAACTGGTGGGAGACAGATGGGACCAGAAAGGGGCTCAGGAACTGCCTTGGAGCTCTTTGCTGCTCTCTACAGAGGACGGAGGCACCCCACTGTAGACAGCTCACTCACCCCAGGCGCAGTGGGTAAGAGAACCATGGGGACAGGCTGGCCTCCTATAAGTGTCTACAGAGTGTGCAGATGAAGCTTCCTGGCCAGCCTCCAAGAGTTTACGCTATCCACACCAGGGTGCAGCCCACACACACTCAGAGGACAGCTGGATCTCTGACCAACAGGCAGGAAGGCTGGGCCAGTGGAGACAATGCAGTTGGGGCCACTGGTCCATTCTGACGATGCTATCTCAGCCACCTTCAGCCTGGATACCCCAAAAGGGTTGTTCTCAAAGCAACATAAACCTCCTGGTTCAACAGGGGCCTCTGCATTTCTTTTCAACTTGTGCGTTATCCCATATGGAAGTTTATGTTCATGGAAAGAAAGGAGCAGACAGTATGTTGTGCCCCTGGGAAGACCCTCTGAGAGATTCTATTAACCTCTGAGCCTTGAGACTATATGGGCTGTGAGTGATGAGCCACACCGACATGCAATTAACCTAGAAAGTCCATGATTTCATTTCCACGAGGATCTGCTCTTACGTTGAGTGCACTGTGGGTTTAGTGACATGAGTCTACCTTTCCAGTATCATACAGAATGGTGTCGTTGCCCCAAATCTTCTGTTCATTTATTCATCTGCTCCTCCACCTCTCACCTTTTTATTGCCTCTGTTGCTTGCCCTTTCCAGAATGTTCTGTGGCCTTTTACATCGACTTCTACTTAAGACTGGCAATGCATTCTCTTCATAGCTTTGTATTCTAGCTCACCCTCTGCTTACCTGCTTGTCTGCTAAAGGGTACCAGATTCACTCTGAGTTTGGGAGGGTATGTGTGCAGTTTGAGGGGACCCCTCAAACTGTCACAATTTCACCTCACAGTATCTCCAGGACAGAGCCTCGAGAGTCCTGCCCCAAGGTCACACCAGGGGCAAGATGGAACCACAGTGTATCTGCTGGTGTCAAGTTCTGAAGAGAAGCAGCTTGAAGTTCTGTGTGGGGCTCAAGGAGGCTTCCAAGTGTCAGGAGCTGGGAGAGAGGGATGGCAAGATACAGAGAGAGGAGCCTAGGGGAGCCCCTGGCTATGGGCATAGCATGGGAGGATCATGGTGGCCTGTGGAAGTAAATTAAGGATGGAGGAGTCTTGGCCACACAGTTCAGGTACCTGAAACTTCAGCAGGAGGGACAGGGGTTCCTCTAAACTAGATAGATGTGGTCAAATGTGGGCTTTGCTTCTCAAGGAGCAGGTGACACAATGCAGTGTCCAAGAGGAACAAAAAGGGATGACGATGGGGGCAGGGAAAACATGAGACAGCTTTGTCTGGCTCCCACTGGTCCCATGGGTCCCTCCTGGGCTTGGGGAAGGTTCCTCTACAGCCCAGTAGGTGATACCATAGCCTCATCTAGTGTATACCCTGTAGTGTGCTTGTCCTGCCACACAGGAGAGCAGGGTGCTTGGAGTTTCCAATGTGTCCTTGACTCTGTTGGGGATTTATTGTCAAGTCCATGACAGGGCTGAGTTTTCCAGGTTGCAGTGTGACTGGCCATGCTCCCAGCGCTGGTGAGCTGAGGCGCTGCTGGCGGTGTGCTGGCGCTCAGCTAGGAGGGGTTATGGGGGAGCAGCTTGGCCTGTCTGTTCTGTCTTCCCACCCTGCTAGGCCACTTCCGTTCACTTCTGTCCCTGTCACCAGCTGAATGGTGACTCCTGCGTCTGTGTGACCTGACGTGAAAGCAGTCCCTCTCCAGAAGTAGAGTATACAAGATAACACACTAGAGCAGGCTGGCCTGATGTTTCGTGTCTGGTGTCCCAAAGGAAGGAACAGGACAGATAGAGACAGACAAAAGGAAGATGGTCACAGGGAGATAGCAGCGACTGGAGGACTCAACTGTAAGATGAGGACAGCATGAGCTGGAAGCTGGAAGCTGGAGGCCGGAGGTGTCTCCCTGGAGGCTCTGAGCAAGCAGGCCTGCTCTGCTTGGATTTCAGACTGCTAGTTTATGAAGCACGGAAAGTGAGCTTCTGCTGTTGGAAGGCAGTCTGTGGTAGCTTGATACAGTGGCCCATAACACTGACCCAGCTCCCTGTGAACCCAGGCTCCCAGCTCAACTATGCTTCTAGCATTCTTGCTGACTTCATCCTACCTCCTGAACCCCAGACTTACAGGTATTCCTGGGTCGGGCTCACAAGAACCTCTTAGTCCCAGCCTGCCCACAGGGCTGCTTTCTCTTGGACCTGATCAGCCTTTCCTCATGTCCATTGTGACTCCAGGTTCTGCGGCCTGCTCTTGGGGGCACAGGCTGCTCCCCATCCCATGCTGCCTTACTGATCTCCCACCCTCACGGACTCATCCCCTGAGAGCTCCCAATTGGCTCAAGCCTTCCTGTCACCATCTACATCATAGCTACAGGTGCCCTACTCAGTTCTCAGGCTTGAGTATTACAGAAGATTGTCCCCCCCACCCAGGTCCTTGATGACACTACATTGCCATTGTAGAAGCTGCTCAGGAACCCTGGTAGCCTCTCCCAGACTCCTTGCCGATGCCCAGCCTTGGGTACATTCCACCCTCTGCCTCCTCCCAACCTACGTCCAAGCAGCTGATGTTTGTGGCAGTCTCCCAATGTTGATGGCACTGTTGAATCCGGTCAACATGGAGGGAGTGGAAGTCTGCAGATCTGCACGAAAGTCCACATGGTTCTGAGTGAGAGGAAAGAAAATAGAAATGCAAACCAAGAGTCAAAATGAGGACAAGAAGGGAGGGGACAAGAAGGAACTTGGGTTAGGATGTAAAAACAAAACAATAAATAAACAAAAGAAAGAAAGAAAGAAGGCTGAGGAAGTCATAAAAAACACATCATTAAGCAGCCTCTGCATCAGCACCTGCCTCCAGTTTCCCACCCTGTTTGAGTTCTTGCCTTGGTTTTTCTCAGCAAACTATGATTTAGAATATGTAACCAAACAAACCCTCCCCTTACCAGCAAAAAATGAGGACGAGATCCCTTCTGTCCAGTGACCTTCTGCAGTCAGGATCTCACATCACTGCTGGGTCCCTTCCCCTGGTACCTTGCCTGGGGAGCAAATGGCAGACAGATGTATTCCCCATTCCTAGCCAGCACACAGGAGGCTTTCTGGTCCTGAAGTTTCTCTGACTGGCTCTAGACCTCAGGTCAGCTTTTATGATTCGGGGCACCACATTCTGATTGGACCAGACCAGCTTTGCCTTCTTAGGGTTAGCGATGACTGGAGAGAGAGACAGAGGTACAGGGAAGATGTGGGACTGTCATCTGCTACTGCCCCTTAGCACTTCTACCCAGGAATAGCATCTTCCTAATGGAAACAGGTGCTCAACCTCATCCCAGCCACTGCAGCGTTTGACCTGGCCACCATCTGACCAAGAGCCATTGTGCCTGGGAGCTTAGTTGCTCCATGAGCTTCTGGAGGGCAGGGCTTCGTGATTCCAAGCACCAGGCCTGGGTCCCTTCATCCTCTTACTCTCTCTCCATGTGCACACCCCTGCTAATTGGCTCCACTTAACATCTACACACACACACACACACACACACACACACATGCACACGTATCTCTGACAGAATAGACAGGACACTCTGTCTACCTGCAGAGAGCACCTCACCCTCTTCTCTCCCCATTTTTCTGTATCTCAGCTCTGAAAGCCTGGTTTCCCAAGGAAAGAGGAACCCCTGGAAGGCAGAGCAGCAGCCTATCCTTCCTCCTCCCTCCCCGGCTCTACTCCACCGTCAGTCTCCTCTTCTGCTAGTCTCACTCTGCCCCACAACTTCCCTTCTGTGACCATGATTCCTGACTCTCCAGCCTGTGTCCCTGTCCATCTAAACCTGGTTCAGACCTGGGAAAAGCCCACTGATGAAACACCCAAGCTTCTTCTGTGACTCTAGACCGAGGGCCCCACTGGGGTTTCATCAGCTGTGCTAGGCCCCTTGCTAACCTATTCCTTGTTTCTGCTTCCCCAGCCTGTGTCCCTCTGCTCGGTCCACACTTTCCCTCCTCTTCCTTGATGTATCTGTCTGACTTTCCTCACTAGCTGGCATCCCTCATCTGCCCTCCTGGCTCTGTCAGGCAAGAAAGTGGCCTCCCCCATCAGGTGCCCCTCCACATGCTCAGCCCCTCTTCTGATGGACATGGATCACCTCCTTCCTCCCGGCCCACACCCTGTGCTCTCCTTCCTGAGTTCTTATTTCTGAGCCTCCTCCAAGCCCTCTTTGATCTCTGTTACCACATGATTCCAGACCAGTGGTCAGTACTGCCTACCCAAGGCCCTCTGCACATCACGCCAAATGTCCTGCTGTAGTCTTGCTGTTCTGTTTCCCGGGAACACTCCTAATCTCGCACTTCTGTCCAGCTTGCTGACACCTCTCCTGGGTGTGAAAGAGCACTTCCAGAGGCCCAGAGTCCAGATAACCTGCTAATGCTGTCTCCCCATTTCAGCCAAGACTTCCCTTATCACCAAGGGGCAGGGACAGTGGCTCTTTGTGGTGATGGGAGGGGTACTGGAGGGCTACAGGGACAGAAAGCTGGCGGGAGCTGTCCTCGAATGTGGTGCTGAAGGTTCATTTTCTGCTGATCTCCAGGGGGCAGTCCTTGACCTCTGCCCCTCTTCTGCAGTCAGCATCCTTTCTTTTAACCTCAGGGGGTTGTCCAAGTCAAGTGGGCATCTGGCCCCATGAGAGAGACCTCATTCTCCGCAGCCAGCTCTTGGAGACACAGACTGGGAAGAAAACACCGCTATGCTTCTTACAGTCAGCTAAGGGAGTTGTCCAGGTCCAGGTGTCCCCATCAGAACGTCAACAGAAGCTGCCTGTTCACAGATGGGCCCCCAATGGGTCAGCCAATTGTATGAGACGAGAGGCAGCCTCCAGCCTTCAGCCCTACCAGTGCCAGCCAGGAAAATGAGCAGAATGTGACAGAATGGCCAGCAGCGGGTCCTCTGCCGTCCTACTGGCCGGAAGGCCTCTGTGCATACATTTCTGAAACCCTCCATACTTCTACACATCCGTTTCACCTCAAATCCCAGCTTAGTCTAGAGCTGTGAGTTGGAGGCAACCCTCAATACCAGCAAGAATAGAGGTGGTTAAAAGCTTCCAAACCAGAGGCCTGAATGCAGTCTACTTTGCAATGAAGGCTACATTCTGGGGTCCACGCACTTGTGTATGTCATGGGCAGGCTAGGGAGCACACATGTAAGACATGGCTTAGACATATCAGTAAAGAGCCTCCTTGAGTCACTCATCCAAACAAGATAAAGAAAGATTTTAAGTTTCTTGATTTCCTGAAAGACTGTCACACAAGAAGACTCTTTTGGTCAGCCACAGAATGTTTGTGTTGTCAAAAATGGAGTTGGGGAGACATCATCCATCTTTCCAAAGGGCCCAAACTTTTTGCCTCTACCAGTTGACATGAGCTACAACTGGGCAATTCTGAGCGTGGGCAGTGGGAGTGTGGGTACAGTAGCTCCGTGTCCCTTCTCTCTGTCTTCATTCCCCAGCTCTATCCCCCTCAGCCATTCATCTGGGTGATGTTGAGGGTGGCTACAAGTAAGTGGTCTCACATCTGCTCTTGCTCCTGGCCAGTCGGAGAAAGGAGAGAACAGATCTGGATGAAATCTGGTCCTTGACTACATAGAGGTAAAATCGGGTGAAAATTAATTGCTTAGGTGGTTGTGGTGAGAGATGATTTGACTTCCAATCCTACTCTGAGAAATATGGGGCCTGTGTTCAGGGTCAACAGCTGCAGTCAGCTAGTAATGTTTGCAAGGACAGAGAGGAAGCAGTGGCACACACGCGTGTGCCAAGCAGGACTAATGTGGACATTGTGGGTAAGACTGGGGGGGGGCTGGGAGTGTGACATTCTGAAGCTTTCACTCTCCCTAGACTCAGCTCTGAGGCCTTAGACACACACACACACACACACACGAGAGAGAGAGAGAGAGAGAGAGAGAGAGAGAGAGAGAGAGACAGAGACAGAGACAGAGACAGAGACACAGATTCCTCTGCTTGAAATACCCTATCTTTCACTGCCACTCAGTCAAGTCTTCTGCGTGGGTGACTCCTTCCATGTACCTTCTTGTCCCAGAGATATGACACCGCCAGGCTCCCTTTCATGATCTGGTGCTGGGCCTGTCACTCAGCCTTGTAGGCCAGGATCTTTAGTGAATTTCAGCAAATGTACCAGGAGTTTGCCTCCAGCAGGGGCTCTGATCAATGGGATATATATTTTCCTGGACCTCCTCTGCCCCTCAAAGGTGATGTCGGGTATCCCTGTCTGGGTTGGGCCTGACAAATAGAAATTCACCTCCAGGTTCCTGCTCCAGTCCACACTAGTACCTTCTACCCCCAAGCCTCAGAAAAGGTATATCGGGTGTCCTGGATCCCATCCTTTGCCCCAGTCTGGTACATACTCATCCCAATAGGATGCTCCCACGTTACTAGGTTCTGTTCTGTACAACTTCAGTGGTCAAATCTCTGCACTACTAGTCAGAAAAAAAATCACCAAGTGATTGTGTGACCTCTCATTTGGACCAATGCCCATAGCCCACAGAAGAAGGGTATGGGTGTGCACAAGGGGTCTCAGGCCATGTGGGACTCAGTGACATTTGTCCTCTGCTTCCACCTAAGGAAAGAGTAAAGGAGTCCTTGCTCTTCTCTAGGAGTGTGGATGCAGGGCTGAGGCTCTCATGTTCCACTGGTTCTGCACTGAGAGGTCCCTGAGAACTGGCTCTGCACTGTGACGTGGTCCCTGGAGTCTGGCTCTGCACTGTGAGGGGTCCCTGAAGTCTGGCTCTGCACTGTGAGGGGGTCCCTGGAGTCTGGCTCTGCACGGTGAGGTCTCAGAAGCTGCATCAAGTCAGCACAAACCCTTGGGTGATTTTTAACCATTTTTAAAGCTCCAGAGGGAAGGATGCTGTTAGGGGTGAAAAGATGAATCATGATCATGAATCATTTCATAGTGATCTAAGGATCAATTCAGCAAGAAGACATAACAATCTCAAATGTGCATGGGCAGAACAACAGAGCTTGGAAATAAATATGGAAAAAAGTGACAGAACCGAAAGGAGGTTTAGAAAACATACAAGAACAGTCTAGATTTCAATATCTCTTCATGATAATGTGTGGCAGTAGACAAAAGCTGAGTCAGGACAGAAGGGATGTGAGTGGCAGAAGCACCTGGTGTGGCCTCATTGACACGCTGGCTCGGAGCCTCAGCCAGTGGTGCTGGGGACAAAATCCAGTGCCTCATGCATGCTAGGCAGGTGGTCTACTGATGAGCCACACACCCCAGCCCCCCCCACTGGAGGGTTCTAGTGAGGTGTTCTACTGCTGATTTATGCCTCCCAGCCCCCCACTGGTGGGTTCTAGGAAGGTGCTCTACTGCTGAGTCCCATCACCATCCCCTCATCAGTAGGTTCTATGTCAACATTCTGCCACTGAGTCACACCCCTAGCTAGACACTAACTTCAAAGGATACAGAACATGTAGCGAGCATTTCTTTAGTGCATCATGGCCAAGTCAGAAATCAATACTATAATTATATCTGGGAGAAAAAAAAATAAAACCTCTTCAAAATGCTCAGAAACCAAATAACATGCTTCTAAATAACCACGGGGACAAGGGAGGGAACCAAAAGAAAAGTCTTGAAAGATTTTAACTGAGCAAAAATTAAAACACATTTCAGACCAAGAGCCACTGTTGAAGTAGAGATTACAGGGCAATTCAGCACTGTGCACCTGTCTGGAGTAAGCAAAGTCTCCTGTCAGGGAAGGAGATTTTATCTTAGGAATGCGGGATAAGCACAAGCCGAAGCTGCAGGAATCAGGAAGAAGAAAACACAGAAAACAACCAGCTAGAAAACAGACGATGGTGGAGAAATCACCAAAACCAGCCTTTCGGGATCAATAGCTCAGACAAGCCTCTGTATCTAATGGGGGAAACAGAGAAAAGGGACTAGCAGAGCAGAGGCAGCAGGACAGAGCTATAGGAGCACGGGCATCACGAACAACTGGCGTTGTGTTCTGTTCTTAGATGACCTGGGAAACTGTTCAAAAGCTTAGGAGGAAGTGGAGACGCTGGACTTTTAGCCTAGCACCTTCTCACAAAGGAAGCCACAGGCCCTGGTGGATTTACCTGTGTTTGCATGGTAAATAAAAATAAGCTCCTATCCTGCCAAAATATAAAAGGAGAGTCTAGGGAGTGGGCATTGCCCTGGCGTTACACAAAGACAGTATGAAAAAAGTCTAGCACAGGCCAGTACCTACCGTTAATGTGGATGTCCGAGAACCTGAGCAAGTCAAATCCACCAATATCTAAACACACCACAACAAAGAGAGTGTATCACCAGCACACAAGGTCAGTTTAACCTCCAAAATCAACCACATAGACCAGTGGCTCTCAATCTTCCTGACGCTATGACCTTTAATACAGCCCCTCGTGTTGTGATGACTCCCAACCATAAAATTAATTTTGCTGCTACTTCATAACTGTAATTTTGCTACGTGTATGAAGCATTATGTAAATATCTGTGTTTTCTGAGGGTCTCAGGTGACCCCCTGTGAAAGGGTCATTTGACTCCCAAAGGGGTCACAACCCGCAGGTTGAGAACCACTAACACAGACAGATTATATTTCAAAAACCACACAGATTATATTACAAAAATCTCAAGACGCAGAAAGGGCCTTGGCCTTTCTACTTCTGGTAAAAATTCAGCAACTCAAGAATCAGGGACTTCCTCAGCCTAGTGACAGGTACTTAAGAAACACCTGTGGCTCCGGCCATGGGACAGATTTGTCCCCAGGACCAGAAGCAAGGCAGGGTTTAAGTCCTCCACCCCTCCCCCCAATAACTATTAATCCTAAAATAAATGGCCACTATTTCTGCCACCTTCCAGCTCCAGGCCTGGCCATCTATGACCCTGTCACAGGTTGTCATGGGCAGCATGCTCCTGACTCTTCTGTGGGATCTACCATTTGCCAGTATTTCTTTCTTATGGGGAGCGGTGCTTGGCACCCAAGAAGTGCTCACCTTGTTCCCGGGTCACTGGACCAGGACAAACTGTCTCTTTACAACTCTTTTTACATGTCAGACTAACAGCCATAAAGATCCTTGCCCAGGACACACGGCAGGAAGTCAGAGCAGCTGACAGAGCCCAGTCCTCCAGGTCTCAGCTATGGTAAAGTCAGAGGGGGTGGGTAAAGTGAGAATCATGGGAGTCCCTTCCTCTAGGAGGGCTAGGAGCACTCGGTGACAGGGACAGTGCTCACAGTACTGTAAGGCTGTCAACTGCAGCAGGTAAGGGGACTCTACACAGAACTTTATGAGAGAATGTGAGAGGCCCAGGGTAGAGCCCCACACGGGGGTGTAGCCTAGGCTGGCCATTCTTGGTAGTATGCAAGTTTCCCTGAATGAAGATCAGGAGACTTCACGGACCACTGGGGACATGGCAGCAGCCAGCACTGTGGTTGAATGGCCAGCATTCCACATGGTTGCTTGTATTATTGGTCAAAGAGAACTGTCCAACTGACGGACTTGGGAGCAGAGCTGACTGACTCACCAGTGAAAGGTGGGTCGCCTAATGAGTTTCACTTGGCGAAAGCTCTGAACTGCTCGTCCCCAGGAACAGCCTGCACAGTGGCTGCCTGGCTAGCCTAGGAGCTGGAGTGGAGATGCACACTAAAGTGTCTCACGGAGGAGATGTACTAGGTCTTTGGAGGGGGGTGTTTGTTACTCCAGCAACTTAGCCATAGCTGACAGATACATCCCGCTTCGTGCATTACATAGCAACCCGTGCCTCAGTTTTCTCAACAAGACAAGCACAGTGACAGCTAACACAGAGCAGAGTGAGCAGAGTGCCTGCCTGTGAGGATCAACACAAAACACTGTCATTAGTCTTTGCAGTGTGTGTGTGTGTGTGTGTGTGTGTGTGTGTGTGTGTGTGTGTGTGCACCCGTGAGAGCGTTTGCTATTTACTGTTAAGATGGATGCCAAGTCTGCTCCGTGGGTCCACTCCAGCTCAGCTATTGCCAAGTAACATGCCAGTCTGGACTCACACAGAATGCATCTGCATTGGATAATCTGGAAAATTCCAGATGAAACCAAATTATATAGCTGCATTTAATTGACAGGCTTTGTGGAGCTTTCATATGCTAATATACTTCAGAGTTTGAGGAGATTGGTGAGACAGCGTGGGTCATGCATCCTTGGAGCCCTGAGCCAGATGGGCTCTGCAAGGCTGAAGCACCAGGGACGAAGCAGCAAGATCCAGGAGCCTCATGCCCTTCGAGGCTATTCTGATGAGGGGCTCTGCTGCCAATGGTAGGGCAGCAGTGGAGGTGGGCCTATCCAGTGCACACACGATGAGGACTTGGATGTTGGAGCATAGAAACCAGGAAGACGGATTAATCCAAGGCCAAGGTGCCAGACAAGAGCAGAGATCACAGGGTGAATTGCTCTGATTCTGTGGAAAGGGAGGGCAGGGATGAAGACTGGACGTAGTGCCAGCTGGAGTGGTGGAAGAACTTCCCTTTTTCTGGTAAAGGAGAAGACAATGGCGATGGACCAGGCAGAAGGCTGGCCATGGCGACTTAGGTGCAGAGTGCACTGGAGTACAGCAGGGCTGCCCAAACCCTGAGCCACAGCCTGGGGCTGCTCGACTCGGAAGTCCAGCCAGCCCCATGTGCCCAGCGAGTCACTCAGGCAGTGGCTAATTGGATCTGTGAACTCAGTGTGGCTGTTGGCAGAGAGCTTTTAGTCCCTAGGACAGGATGGAAATTGGATTTCGGCTCCTGCTTGGAGAGGATCCTGGATTCCTGCCTGCCTGTCCTCCTGCTGTAGGGGGCTTGGATGGCGGCCTCTATCAGGCAGATTGTAAATTATGCGTCTATTTCATATGCAGCTGTTGCAGGCCAGATCGATGCCAGGGACTAGAGCTGCCCAGCTCGCTGGCTTCTAGACAAACCTGTTCCCCCCGAGTCTGGTGAAGGCCCAGTAGAAATTGGAGAGCTTTCTGGTGTGGTTACCAAGGCTTGGGTCGTGGTTGCTAGTGGTCTCTGGGATGATGGCTGGGTTGTGTGGCTTCGTAAAATACCCACAGTTTTGGCACGCAGCTTCCAAGATGTCAGTCAGGTTGGGAGGCTATTCGATTGCATGTGAAACCCAGCGACTGCTTACTGCTATCTATCCCTTCCGGTGTTAATGCTGAGACACAGCCTTCTCCAGGTAGCCCGCTGATTCTTCTCTCTCTCTCTCCTGTCACCCTCAGACACAGACTCCTAAGCGGCTCTTTCTGTTCTCAAGTGGGAGAGTATCCTTCAGGTAGAGATTCTGTTTCTAAAAAGTGGTAGGCTATAACCTTGGAAGTGGAAGGAGTTGGCCAGGTATAGCTGGGTATTGGGAGCCAAGTAAAAGAGATTAGGAGGCTGGGCTCCCCGGCTCCTGGAGAGCCAGGCCTGTGCTGTGTTCTCGGGCACATAGAACCTTCTGGCAAGGGCAAGACTGTGAGTCTGTTTGGAGAAGAGGAAACCGAGGTGGAGGCCAGGGATCTGACTGTTAGCAGTAGCTGCAGTGGGGTGATGCCTGTGTTCTGGGGACAGCTCTGCTCAGCCAGGTGTGGAACCCCCTCAATCCCGGGTCTTTTGTCCACCAGATGTTACCCTCCAGATGCAGACACCAAGGTAGAAGGGAGCCATCGCAGCAGGGACTGGACCCAGGCCTGCCTGTTCTGCATACACCACCCCGAGGTGCAGGCAGCTGTGGCCACTCACAGGGACCAGAGCATTGCGGTGATTTTCAATTATGCAGATGAGAAACGATATTAATGTGATTAAGACCACTGAGCAGAGTGTGAGCTAACTGAACTTGAGGGCAAGCCCTTTTACCTCCCTGACCCCTGGCTCCTCTGTTCTCAGAATGGGCCTCAAACTGTTGATGGCAACCACAGAGAGTCCAGGTTTAATGGATACAAATGCTCCCGGATGGCTTTCCAGAACTCCCCCTCCAGCTGAGACAGGAAAGGAAGACCGGAAAACCACAAGTCTGTTCTCCTGGGGGGGGGGGTGGCAGTTTAAATAGCCTGTGGGAGTGGTCCAGGGCATCTCTGGGGAGGGGTCATCATTTGACTTTCATAGGGATGGAGTCTGGACTGAGGCAACTCTGCGGGGAGGAAGCTTGGGGTGGAACCTCCACCTGAACAGTTTCTATTGTTGGAACAAAACACGGTGACCAAAAGCAAGTTGGAGAGGAAAGGGTTTATCCAGCTTACCCTTCCACATTGCTGCTCCACACCAAAGGAAGTCAGGACAGGAACTCAAACAGCGCAGGAACCTGGAGGCAGGAGCTGATGCAGAGGCCGTGGAGGGGTGCTGCTTACTGCCTTGCTTCCCACCTGGTTTCTTCGGACTGATTTCTTATAGAACCTAGGATCGTGAGCCTGTAGGACCCAGCCACGACAGGCTCAACAGAGAACACCCAGGCACCACCCAGGAAAGGATCATCCAAGGGAAAAGTACCTAAGATTCCAAAGGAAATACCTAACATTCCAACCATTGTAGGTAGAATCACCTGACGTCCCTTAGCCCAGGACACTTCCATCCCCTTTCACTGGGACATCCCTAGACAAATGTCAGTCAATCAGGGGCCCTAAATCTTAGAAATCCCTCACCCCAACCTCGGCTACTCCATCCCTACTGAGCTCAAGGCTCTCAGATGGTACCAATGCACTGGACACATGGAGAGGCTGGGTTTGAACTTGAATAAAAGTTCTTTGCTTTTACGTTTGGAACTCTGCAATCTGGGCATAACACAGCCCAGGGATGGCACTACCCACCATGGCCTGGGCCCTTCCCCATTGACCACTAATTGAGAAAACGCCTTACAGCTGGATCTCACAGGGACATTTCCTCAGCATAGGCTCCTTCTTCTCTAATGAGTCTTGCTTGTGTTAAGTTGACATAAAATCAGCCAGTACAGGGAATGGCTGGACTGTGACCTTGGCTAAAGGAGGCTTGAGTGTGTTGCGTGGCCTTTGAGCTTCATTTTCGGGGACTGTGTGTGTGTGGGGGGGGGGACTGGAGGAACTCCCTCATTGCTTGCAAATTGCCAGCCACGCAGGCCCGCTGTGGGTGGGGCTCTTGGGGACCCAGCAGCACACCTGCATCGGCTTTGTGCTCCCACAATCCTCTGCCTCCACAGGGATGGATGAAGAGAAAAAAGCGCGAGGCTTTCCAAGCAGTGGGTTTTAGAAAACACACCCACGGCTGCCACAGAATAACAAGCTCCTCTGAGGCCTTTGCAGAGCCCCTGGTAGTCCCCGCTCTACGTGAGAGGGGAAGGTCTTCCTGTCTTTTCTTCTCTCCCTCCATCTGTCTGCCCTTCCTGGGAGCCACAGCCACAGCCTCTGGCAAGCCACCCTCATTCTGGGAGCTGGGAGCTCTGCCGACCTGGGCTGCTAAACTTCAGAGTGGGGGCAGGTTTTGGGGAGGGCTGCAGCCTAAACTTTAATCCCCAAAGCCCTGAGAGCCCAGTTTTTCCTTCCCGTTGTTTTTCTCTAATAATTCACCAGTGGCAGAACCTGGCCTGTACTGACACGCAGCCATTTATTGTCTTTATTTTTTTCCTTAATGCACCACTTTCTCCACAGAACTGTGGATGCATCTGGTGGGGAGGGTCTGTCAGCCTGTGGGGCTGTGAAACCCACAGAGTAGATTCGTGGAGTGGCACCAGGTGACTTTTGTGGAGATGGGAATTCTTAAGGCCACGGGTTCCCAGAACCTCTGAACAGGTTCCAGGCCTGGTGCATAAACTGGGTCCCCAGTGACAGACATGGAACACCTCAGCATCCTGGCATCTTCATCCCTCAACTTGAGTCATCAGGGCAGTGCTGAGGACACAGAGGAGGGGAAGCCTGGGATGGGGTCCACTGTCCACTGATAGCAGCAGGTGGTATTCCTGGGGGACAGGATGGGGATGTCCTCCCTGTTTTAGGGAAAGATTGGCCTGTCAGGAGCTTCCTCCATTCTCTCTTTGAAAACTTATCTCACTTTCTTATTTTTGTTTGTTTGTGACAGGGCTAGAAGCCCTGGAACCTAGAACCCTCTTGCCTCTGCCTCTGGAGTGCCAGGATTACATGTGTCAACCACCATGCCTGCCTGGACTCACAACTGGTTTCTGTGCTCCTGGTCCCTGGAGCAGCCTCTGCACAGCCAGGCCCTGTCCCACTATGGCATCTTCTAGAAGTTCCCATTCCTGCAGAGACAGGGAAGGAAGTGCTCAAGCCCCCCCCCATTCAGGTGGTTTAGTGGTGCACCCTGCCCCCCAACAGGGGCACCTCTAGCTCTATGCTCTATTCTTTATGAGATGAGGGTGAACACCCAGCTGCCCTTCTCAGGGCTTGAAGCTCTGCAGTCCTTAAATTCTCTTTGACTGTTGTTTTGTGAGTAAAGTCAGTGGACCAGTGGACGGGGCACTGTGGACCTCCTGACTCCCACCTCCTCCCCAGTCTTCCTAGGATGTGTTCTTGAAGGTCCTCTCCTGGGCCACAAGGTCACTGCTACCTCAAGTGGGGCGGGTACAGGTGTGTGGGGGGGGGATGACAAGCACAGGTGTGTGGGGAGGGCACTGGTGTGAGGGGTGGGAGTGCAGGTGCATTGAGAGGAGGAGGGAGCCAGCTTCAGCCTGGACAGTCCTCCCAGGTTCCCTAGAACAAAGGCGTCCTGCCTCAGCTCTGACTTCTAGTCTGGCCCCTCCCCACTGTGCTCAGCCAGTCCCAGCAGGATGCTGCTTCCTGTCTTTGTACCTCCACCTCTGAGGCTCCATTCTAACCTGTCCCTTACACTTATCCTGACAAAAGGACAATGTCAACTGTCTCTTTTAGTCTTCCTTGACCGTGTCTCCTCTGGCTTTTGTGACATAGACCCATTCTCCCTCTCCCAGAAGAAAATGACCCCCTACAGTCATAAGGTAACGAACCTAAACTAGTAAGTGTCAGTAGACTGAGTCTGTGGTCCCCATGAGGAGAGATCAGAATACAGACACTCAGAGGATGGCCAGAAAAGGACATGTTGTTCCCGTCTGTAAAACCAAGTGGAGGGAAACATCCTGCCTTTGAGATTTCCGGCTAAGTCTCCTTTGTCTGAGCCCATCTGGAGGACTTTGCTGTGGTAGCCCTTACAGAGTGATGAGGCAGGGCGCTTGGGCCCTCCCTGCAATCCCCTTAAGCCTGGCAGCTGACAGTCATAACACTGAGACATGTCCCCAGCTGAGGGTGTCTCTCACCTAAACTCTAGTAGATCTGGCCTGGTTTGGAAGCTGTTTGACCAGGGAACTCCATGCTGGGACTTGCCAGGCCATGCTAGATCAGAAACAGCTTCCCCTTGGGCAGCTCAGAGCACTGACTCTTAATGCTCCCTCTCTGAGCCCTGCCAGCTGTGAGAGGCACCAAAGTCCAAATGGAGTCACCATAGCCACTGAGAAGCTGAGGAGGTCTCCTGTAGGGTCAAAGGTAGCTGTCGCAGGAGACCTTGCTAGGACACAGCCTCACAGTGCCACCTGGCTCTTTCAAAGACATCTACCCAGCAACTGCCGGGCACCTCTCTTGTTATTAATCTTGTTACTGATACAGCTGGGGAATTCTTATATCAGAATAACTTACCTAGTTTTCTTATCTCAGAAACCTCACTGGCATTTCAGCCTCCTTAAGTCCTCACTCAGCTTCAACATGTGTGTTCCTGCAGGAACCTCTGGTTGTCATTTAGTGTGACAGTGTGGTCAGAGTCCTTGGTCAGCTCTCGGTGAATGACAGAAGTGATTGCCAAGATCATCTCATCTGGCCTCTAGACATCAGACAACATCAGCACCGGGGACATAGGTGCCAACCTCAGGCGGGACTCCAGGCAGGATGTTATCCAGAACCACAGACACCCACACCCATTGCACACCACAGTTCAATAGTGGCCCTGGCACCCGTCTCTTGGCCGCGGTAAAGTCACTCTCTGTGACAGGTGCTGGCCCTGAAGATACCTGCAGACATGATCAAGTCTCCAGCTCTGATTCTCTCCCCCACTACCACAGGGCCCCACATTCCTTTGTATCTGATCTGGTTCCTGCTGGCCTCTGCTAAGGAATCCTCTCGAACCACCAAGCTCCAGAGCCCCAAAGGGACTCAGAACCATCCATAGTACTACAAACCAGTGTGACCAACCCAAGGGGCCACAGGCCATTACTTCTGGACACTGGGCTCTTATTAATGTCACCAGTGTTTAAATTCACTGTATTTTATGCTCAAATCTAGAGTGTGTATCAATGACCTCATGGTGTTGTTTCTAAATGAGCAATTCCCCCTGTTTTCTTGGGAGTTCCTGTACAAGCTTTGAACCTAGGATTCCAGGGGTCTTCAGCAGGGGGTGGAGGGGAAATGAGGTCAGAGGTTAGGGAAGCACTGCAAAGCACACCACCACCAGATGCCCCCCCCCCCAGTAAAACCTGGCCAGGGGATTTGCCGCAGGTATCCTGATGTATCTTTAAAACGAAATTAAGTTCTTAAAATTCATTGATTTGTGTGTGTGTCACTGACCTCAAAAATACCAGAAAAAGAAAGGGGAAAAAAAACCCTACGCATCTCATCATCTTAAAATCCCAACTGCTTTCTCTTCCAACTTTTGAATCACCACTCCTCAATTCAAGTGTGGGTTTTCTGAGAATGTCTCGTTGACTTAACTATTTTTCAACCTGGAGGAATAAATTGTCAGTCACACGCTATTTAGAGAACAAAAGCTTCCATGGGAGCGCTGCGGGAGCGCTGGGCGCTGTGGGTGGAACTAACCTCGCCCCTGCCAGACAGGACGAGGGAGCCCCGGTCCACTGCTGGCACCAGAAACGCCCCCCCTCCCCCAGCGCTACTGGAACGGACCCTGGGGACCTGCACTCCCCACAGCCGCCAACAAAACCCCACCCCTCCGAGTGGGAGGAAACGGAGAGTTAGTGTTTACCCCAGGGCCCCACAGTGCACCCTTGTCATGGTTCGTTGCACTACAGAATCGCAGACCCGCCAGCCACTCAGGACACCAACAAAGAAAGGAGGGTGTCTCTCCAGGGGGAGAGCTGCAGATTTAATCTCAGAGCTGTGAGGGAGCAGGGCTCAGACCGGATTTCAGCGGCTTTAGCATATGCTGCCTCTGCGCGTGAGGAGCGCGGGTGCCGCAGCACAGTAGCTTTTCCTGGTGTTTTAATGCATTATGTAAGCACATTTATATAAATGTTTTCCTGGGTTGGATAAATACTGTTTTTCTGTTTAAATTTAATCTGGATCCTTGAAAAACGAATTTCGTTGATCTTTTTGTGACCCTGGAGATTTAGCCTTGATAAAAATTTCAAGTGTGAAAGGAAACTGGCACTCAAGGCAGTGCCCGGCTGGGGGAGAGCTGCGGGAAGTGGTGGGCAGGAGATGGCCAGGGCTCCCTTCGAGATTGTTTGCCACCGAGCACGTGCTGTGTGCTGCTGCTCGGAGAGCTACCCACATCCAACCTTTCTTCCCAGTCTGGGAGACAAGACCCTGGCAATGCCATGCTATGAGCAGAAGAGGAACCAAGCAGGGGAAGGGTGGCAGAGAGACAGTGGAGAGTGGTCATCTTAGACACTGAGATGTCCCTGGAGAAAACTCACAGAAGTGATGGTGTGCAGCATGCCAACATCCAGGACCAGGCTAGACGAGCATCTGAAAAGACGGTGGAGGGCGTGCAGGCAAGGAATAATAAAGAGGCATGAACACGGGAAGGACAAGAGCCCCAGTTAACCTGTAGAACCTCTAGGCTTCCTTGGAGTCAGGCAGAGTTTGCTGGGGCAGCAGTGGGCTCTGAGGAGGACAGCGGGGGGGGGGGTGTATCTGCCACTTGCTCACAGCTTCTGGGGAACCACTGGGAGAAGAGCAGACAGGAAAGAGGCCAGAGCAGGGAGCAGGTGCTGCAGATTCCCGAGCCCATGGCTCTCCCAGCTAGGCTGCAGGTGGTTTTGCGGGCTGCTTTGCTGTGAGGAGATGGTGGCCAAGGATGGCCCAAGGGGGTAGGATGGTGGCCTTAGCATGGATGGGCTGGCAGGCTGGATAAAGTCACTGCAGGTCGGGAACAGAAGAGTGGGTTCTTTTGAGTGGAGATAGCAGAAGCCAAGCCCACACTTAAGCACAAAGTTCAGTGGGAGAGGCAAGCACCAATAGGATGAGTGAGGCTGACTCTGGGCCACTCAGAGTGAGGTATCTGCGAGAGAGTGCCCAAGGACAAGGCCACTGCCACCACGGATGGACGTGGTCAAGAGTTCCAGTTCAGGCTTCAACAGCCCTAGTGTTCACCAGTTCTGTCCTGCCTGAATTGGACTGGGGAAGGCTGTGAGTTCTCAACCTCTCAGCCTGTGTTTGCCATCCTGATGTGAGATGCTGAGCCTTGCAGGTGGGTAAGCTGGGCCATGTGGGCCATGTCCCCCCTTGCTGTTTGTCCTCAAGGCACAGTCACTTCAGCACCCCCTCCCCGGCTCCTTCTGAGGCTTCCCTAGACAGGGCGGGGTCCTGCAGACATCCCAGAGTGGATGAGCAGGAGCAAAGGGAACCCCATGTCAGCAGAGGGGAGAGCATGCCAGGACTAGGGGATTGAGCAGAGGGCCAAGGGGCAGCAGCAGTGCTGGGCTCAGAGGACTCTTCAGGCATGGGGCTGCTGAGCATTGCCTCAGGCTTAGATGACCAGGAGCCACAGGAGGTGTTGTGGAGGGTGAGAGGAATTTCAGGGCCAGTCAGCACACCATCCTCTGTCCTACAACCCTTGCCTGTGGCACACACGCTGCCTCACTGGGCTGAGGCAGAGTGATGACCTCACTGTCTAAGACCCTGTGCCCTGAGCCGGCTTGACTCTGACCCGTCTGACTCTGTACACTATGGTCATGTGACTGCCCCTTGAGAGGTGCGAAATGGAAAGAGGTCCCTAACAGACCTTGGAGTGGAGGCTAAGAGGACAGGTGACATTCCCAAAGTCACAGAGCGAGCAGAGACGGTGACTGACTATGAAAAGCCCAGGGTGGGGCTCTGGTTGTGAAAGTCTGTCCCAGAAAAGGCCATTAAGGCCAAGTCTGGCTTTGGCAGTGATATGGAAATGAGGTTTAAGGAAAAGGCAAGGGGCATAATGAAAGCTAAGTGACCCTGGTCAAGGCGTGTCCCCACCACTCTTCTCCACTCTAGTTTGTCCTTCAAGGTGATCTGTTGGTCCACAGGAAGAAAGGTGTGCCGTCTCTTCCTCAGAAGCAAGTTCCTTCCATGACTGACACCAGGCTCAGCCTTTCCCTTCCCCCAGCATGAGATGCCAGCCGAAATTCTAATGGGTAAGCTCTGCTGTTTCAATAGTATGATAGCCCAAAGGGCAGCACAAGTGTCTCTCTTTAATTAGGATGCCTGCTCTCCTGCGAGGAAGGTCACCTAAGCGTCACTGCCCTCGGCTGCACACAGGCAACTGCACTCTGCTCAGGGCTTTCTGCTCTGCCCCATGGCTCTCCCTGCATTACTCATGGCTCTCCCTGCACTCTGCTGCACACAGTCAACTGAACTCTGCTCCCTGCACTCTGCTCCCTGCACTGCGCATGCCTCTCCCTGCACTGCTCATGGCTCTCCCTCCACACAGTCAATTGAACTCTGCTCCATGGCTCTCCCTGATTCTGATCTACTGCTTCCATCATCCTGTTACTTGAGATGAAACAGGTTCCTGCTTCTGATGTGGGCCAGCCCTGCATGGCTTCCAACCTGGCTGCTTTTACCATAGGCCAACTTGGTTTCATCTACAAAAATTGCCCTCATGCTGCTGGTGTGCTCAGCTCTGCAGGATGCAGGCACTGTACAGACTGGAGGTCTCAGACTGCCCTAGAATAGAATAAAAGAGCCATAGGTGATGGCAGAGTTCCTCAGAGATTATCTCAGGGTGGATCCTCAACCTATTAAATTAGCAAAATGGGAATCATAGAAGAGAATCCCAGGGTGTGTTAGTCAGCATGGGTTATGCTCAGTAACAAATAGGCCTCGACCTTTGTGGCTTCAGACACTAGTACCATATAATTGGTCCTGGCAGATCCTGACCATGGAGGCTTCATCAGCTTAGCATGTGATTATAGGAATACTTGCTGCTTCCCCAGTCAGTGTTTCATTCTGGTTTCTTCTTGGTGTAAGGTCTGTGGCTAACCATCCTATCTGAGCTGTATGGTGATTCCCTGTTGGGGCAAGAGGGTCTTTAGTTTTATTGATACCATACCTCCTGCCCCTGATTATAGCTGCTCAGTAAGAGGAAGATGTGCCCAGGTTATGCTGACCCTGCCATTATAGATGCCAGGGAAACGACTCTCTGTGGGGAAAATTATGGCCTTGGAGCCAAGGTGAGATCAGCTGGGAAGGAGGTGACAGGAGACCAGTGCGAACACTTCAGGGGAGCCTAGAGAGGTGGCTTCTGTGGCCTCTGAAGGCAAGTCAAAAATCCAAGCCAGAGCACAGCCATAACTTTGGGATATTTCCTATAATTCAGAGACTTACATCTGAGGGTAAATCCCAAGCCTGGAAACTTTGGAGCATCTTTGGAAACTCCCTAACAACTATTCAGAACCAAGAGAGACCACTGGGCTGCCTAACAGAGCCCTTGTGGATGAATCACTACACCTTCCCTGTGTCCTGATGCCTGAGACTACCCTGCTCATCTACCCCTGGAGACAGAGCCTGGCTCAGTGACCTCCCTTGCTCTGAGGGCCCCTGCCTTGGGATGCAAAGATGCCAGCAGACAGGCTGCTCCTGGCAACGAGGCAGATCAAGTGACTCACCTGCACGAGTTATTTTTAAGTGATTTGAAGGCTAGCGAAGGAAGCGCCTGACAGCTGCAGGAATTATTTGCCACGGAGCCACGGAGCAGGCCCCGCCAGCAGGTCCTGTGCTGGTCCCATGCCAGCAGGCGCCCTGCCTCAGGGACCCTGGAGCTTACCGGAGGTAGCCATTGGCACTCTCGGGCTCAGCATTTTGTATTCCCAAAGCAGAGGATCCAAAGAAGGCAGTTACGTCCTGCTTAGCAGTCTCCATCTTCCCTGCCATGGAGGAGAGAGCCCAAGAGTCCCTAGGAACCCTTTTCAGGAACCCTTGGGGAGCATGCAGGCTCGCCACTGTCTAAGAATCACAGCCCAGAGCCCAGAGCCGACCACTGAGCCTGCAGCCTACATAATCCTTGGCTACCAACTCAAACACATGCGTCTGGTCTAGCCACTGTCCGATCCGACCCCTGGCCATCTTGTCCTTTTCCAAAGCTCACCTCAAATCCCATCTGTCAAAAAGCAGTCCAGCTTTCTCCTGTCTCCAAAGCAAGCTTACTCCTGAAAATACTTGATAAAAGGTGGGCAAAGAAGTCTTTTTGTCACAGCAGCCCCGCCCCAAGTGCACACATAGGGACAGATGTGTCCAGTCACGCACACCTCAATCCACGTGAAACACAACTCACTCAGTCTCCAGGCCTGCCTCAGATCTCCGTCATCTGTCTCGGGTGGAATCAAGTCCCTTGCTCATCTTAGGTCCTAGTGCAGTCTGTACTGACACAAGAATGGGATGCTGGTCCTGGGTGAAGCTGTCTAGAGAGAAGTAGCCTTGGACTGGAGCCGGCACTGCTCTCCTCCTCCTATCTCTGCCTTGGAGCTCCAGAAGGTGAGTACGGAGGGGAGAGCCTCCTGCTTGGCAAGTGAGGCTATGGGCATGGACATCCGTGCTCACCTCTCCCAGCCTCTCCTACACACCTCAGCTCCCCATTGAAGGCAACTTACCCCTTTCCTAGTTCTCCCAGGAGTTCTTGAAGGTGCTCTTTAAATGAACCTACATTTGGTCTCAGGAAACCCAGTACCTTGGCCTACATCAGAAGCAGTTGTTGAGTATCTGTGAAGGTGAGCAGAAACAGAAGAATCATGCCCTAGGGATCAGCCCACAAGACCACCAAACTTACTGCCAAAGGCTGCAGTGAGACTGTCCCATGTTGAAAATCCATTGTGCTTCTCTCATCATTGCGAGGTGAGATTTCTCAGAGGTGACCCTGCAGTGTCAAATACCTGAGCATCACTGAGTCTGTGCGAATGAGTGGAGGGATGCATCCCAGCCCTTGTGGTGTGGGTGGGGAGTCCCCACAACCAACCTCCTGCTGAAACATAGGCTGCTGGTCCTGTATCCATGCCAAACATGAGAGCCACCATACTGACCTCTCCAGACCACAGAAACTCCTAAAGCCACTGAGCCAGGTTACAGCAGACAAGCCACAAGAGGTGGCGGGTACAGGGAGGTGTCACTCATTGGCCGTCTCCTGCCAGAAAACCTTCTGTGGTCTGCCTCTCAGCAACAGGACAGACAGGTACAGGGCTGACATGGAGCCAGCTCAGGCCCACTCACTCCCAGTCATTTCATCTGCTCCCTGGAGGGTAAGCATTTGGCACCTGCTGTTCTGTTTGGAGGCCTTGGACCTTTGCCTGAAGTGGCAAGATGACAGGAAAAGTTGATAAACACCTGCCACAGCACCGGTGATGACAGCCACAGTCATAATGAAGACAGCGCCATTTGATACCAGGTGCCACTTAAACATTGTGCCAATTTGTCCTTGTTAGAAGCGGGTGACAACCATTCATGGAGATGTGGGTCAACCTCAGGACATGTCAATTCTCCTAGTGGTTCTGTCTGAGGCCCCACTTTACAGATAGAGAACTTAAGACCCTGGGAAGTCAAACACTTGGTGCCTTCCCCAGACCAGGAGGGCACCAGATGCAAGCCAGCCATTCCTGGGGGCCTGAACTCCGGCATTCACTGACACTACCTATTTTCTGACTTCTGGGGAGCAGTCTGTGGCTAGATCTGTGCTCTGAAGGTAGAGAACCCATTACTCCACCTCCTCCAGCCAGGAGGGTCTTGGGAGCCATGGACTCTGTGGATGTATTTCTGCCCCTGTGAGGTCCCTGTGGATGGAGAAAAGAGCTACAGCCCGGGGGGCCTCAGGCAGCCGTTCATTCCTTCACATTTCTGCAGGCTGGAGTCTAGAGACATGTCCACTGTGACCTTGTTAGCGCTGAAGAACTTTCTTTCTCCACTCTTTCAGCTTCTAGTGGTTGCTTGCCATTCTGGAGCTAGGGCTGTGTCGTTCTACAACTGCCTTCTCTTTCCAGGACCTCCTCCTTGTGTCCTGTCCAGTCAGCCAGCTGTCCTGATCATGGGCAAATCCACTCTGACCTCATAGTAACTAGTCACATCTACAAGGGCCCCTGTGGTAATTTGAATGAGATATCCCTTACAAGTCTCAGGCATTTAAACTCTTGGTTCCCAATCGACGGCACTGTTTGGGGAGGCTTAGTAAGCATGGCGTTGTTGTATGATGCGTTTCACTGGGGGTGGGCTTGGAGGTTTCAAAGCCTGTGTCCTTCCAGTGCATGCTCTGCTTCCTGATGGCAGTTCAAGAGGTGAGCCCTCAGCTTCCTGTTCCTACTGCAGGCCTTGCAGCTTGCTGCCGTGTCTCCCTGCCTCAATGAACTCTTATCCCTCTGAAACCTGTAAGCCCAAATAAGTCCTTCCTTCTCTAAGTGGCCTTGGTCATGGCATATATCACAGTGACAGAGAAGTAATAATCCAGCTCTGGCTGCAGATGAGGTCACATATGTTGGTAACAGGCAGCTGGAAATGTGTAAGCACTATTTTGCACTCTGCCAGCCAACCTCACCCACTGCTTGCCCAAGGAAGCTGACATGGTCCCCTCCCAGGTTCAAATTTTCTGAGGGCCCATCATCCCTCGGTCCTGTCCTTCCTTCTGCCTGCCCATCACCCTGGTCAACTATGAGCCTCTGAGATGAGTCTGTAGAAGTGGTGCCTTCCCCCTGTGTGAGGCAAGGTGCCCTGTGTGATAGCCTCAGTCCAGAGAGAGGCAGGAAACCCAGATCAAGCGCCCCACCCTGTCCGGTCTCTACCTCCCCTTTTCTGGGCCTTAGAAAGTGTTCCTTTGTGGTGCAGAAGACAGACTGCTCAGGGATGGGCATCTGGGACCTGCTGAATCATCTAATAATCACAGAGCTCAATGTAGGAGCAGCCAGGCAGCCTGGAACCCGGCTCAAGCACAGCGCCAGCCTCCATGCCCCGTGTGTCCAAGGCCTGTGTGCTAATGTCCCAACCCCACAGGCTGCTGCCACCTCCAGCCGTCTCTGCTTTCTATTCTGCCAGGAGGGACACGGAGTGCAGGACTGACCAGGAAACTGGCTAAAGCCCAACCCTTGGCCACGTTCTTTGCTCCTTGGCACACTGCCTGCTGGCCCAACAAGCCATTCTGGAGGACTGATGCAGGACCTCAGAACATAGACCTGGGAGGCTTTTGTAGGAGAGCTGAGCATTGTTCTGGAGACAAGGTCCCATGGAACCCTCCAGGCAGCTAGGGGAGGAAGAGAAAACTGGAGGGGCCAGCGTGGCTCAGTATCATCCCCAAGTTACCTTCTACTCCCAGCTCCTCCACTTGGGAAAGCCTGACTTTTCACTCTTACCTGGTGTGGGGTGGATCTACCTGGACCGATTTCCCAGGGCCCTGCTCCTCCACACAACCCCCTCCGCCAGGCGTCTCCTGGAACCTGCTAGCAGAGCAGACCTCTGGCCCCATGAATGGAGCATTCCATACTAGCCAGAGGCCTCATCAGGGAGGGTCTCAGCCAATCAAGGCTCCCTGCACCTCTTTTCCCCTCACACACAGCGGTTTTACTCTGGAACCAAACTTCCAGCCACTGTGCACAGCCCGAGCTTGGCTTTGGAAAGATATTTTTAGCAATGCTGAAGCTCCTCCAAGGGCTGCTAGGATGGCACCCTTGCCCCAGTCCTTCAACCCTTCCAGTCACAGGAGTTCCCTGACCAGGCCTCTGACCTGGTCCTGTTCAGTTGGAGGCTCTTTCCCACCTAGTGTGAAAGCCACCGTCCAGCCCTTGCCAGGAGCTGTGCCTGGGGAGGGTCTGGCTCCACTCAGCCTCTCTCCATTAGCAGGAAGTGACAGACTGGAGTAGGGGGAGGGGTGCTTTCCATGTTGAGGATCTGAGGGGAAGGATAAAGATGTGCTCCCACCTTCTGGAGAGACGCCTGTGTTCCTGAGAGTCTCTGTGGGAGATGCAGGGATAGAGCTAGGCAAGGAGGGAAAGAGTGGGAGGGGGCAGGGAGAGGGATGGTGAACAGGGAACAGAGGAAGAGACACGGAGACTCTGCTCTTCGGGTACATGTGGCCCTGGGAAGCATAGCTCCTCTCCATCCATGGGGCTCTGAGCACCGTACACTGCCTGTTCGGCCACCACACTGACTTCTCATTTCCAGGTGTGGGAAGTGAGGCCTGGAGAGAAGGTTTATAAGGCAGGGCCTCCATCCACCCTCAGAGCACAGGTATCTCCAACATCCTCTGACACACACATGGCCCCAGAAAGGCAGTCTATGGAACTCTGGGGAGCCCCCAGCCTCCAGACCATCTAGGCCCCGAGGACCAGCCTTCCTGAACCCATTTACTAAATAATAACAACTTCCCTAGGCCCCGTGTCTTTGCTCTAATGCTGATGCCTTACAGTAACCTAGGCTTTGCCTCTGGAAGGGGGTTGCTTTGGCCTCTCTACGCTTATGTAAAAGCGTGGTACTATCGCTCCCTGGCCCAGTTCTCCATACTGAGTTCTGGCTTTGCTCAGCTTCCATGGAACTTCAGCATTCAGCTTCATGGCACGGCCAACCCCATTCCCTCAGCTCCATCCTCAGGCTATATCAACATTCCCAGACTTGTCCTACAGTGACCACTATGTCCCCGCTGAAGACTGTCACTGACTAGGCTAGACGGTCCTCTCCTCCTTGTGAGGCCTCCCTCACTCCATCCAAGTTTGACATCAGAGCCTTGCTCCTCTGGTTCTGAGGTGTCAAGTGCCAGAATGAGGGTGGACAGACAAGTCTCTCCATGTGGGATGGTGCCCATTCTAGGAGCAGACTAGTTATCCCCAAACCTGACCATCTGGAGTAGGTGGCTGCCCCACCCACATCAGTGACCACTAGAGGGAATACAGCCAGTGGCAGCACTGGGATCAACGTCTAAACCTCCAAGCTCTCCCAAGGCAGACATCTCGGCAGTGCTCCCCACAGAAAGGACCTAGAGGCAGGAGTGCAGTCTCAGAGCAGGCTCTGAACTGTGTGCCTGAGGCCAGCCTCTGGTCAGGGACAGCAGCTGAGGTCAGGGACAGCAAGCAGCTCATCTCTGGCTTTCCGCCCTCCCCTGTGAACTCTTACCTTCTATGTAACACCATGCAGTTCCTGCAGAAGGAAGCAGCATGGAGGGAGAGCAGGCTCAGAGGTCCAGGGTGCTGCCTGTGTCCCCAGAGAACAGAACTCCAGGATACAGGCTCCTGACTGCTGAGTCACAGGTCCCCACAGGTCAGCTTCAGATAACACCCGATAGCTTCCCGGGCCACTGCACAGGGTGTTGCTAGGCAGACAGGCCATGGCTGGGCTGTGTTACCCTCAAGGCCCCCTGTGGGGGACCGCTGTCCAGACCTCCCAATTTGAGGATCAGGTTCCACTCCTCATAGCTGTGGGTCAGGGGTGGACGCCTCACTTGGATGCATGGACTTGACTACTGTCTTTCAGCTTTTCTTCGTCAAAAGGAAATCAGATGCCTCTTGTCTGCATCACTTTAATTTCAGAGCTGACAACCTGTAACCCGCCTTGTCTCAGGGCCATTCATCTACTCAATGTAAAATGACATTTACAGATATGATCCTGCCCACACTTGGTTCATTGCGCCACTTTAGAGAAGAACATGAAAGCAGTGTGGACCCCATGCTCAGGGTTTCCTGTCTCACCATGACTCTGGGGGTTTGTGTAGCTCAGCCCTGGATGTCACAATTGGATATGTCCTAAGGATGTATAATCTATTGATGCCTTTCCAATGTCCCCAGGGCAGTGTTATTATTCAAATTTTTATACGAGAACTTGTATACACTAAGCATGTCTGTGTCACCATCACCTGGTCAGGAAACGACCTTCGCTCTCCCAGGAGGCCTCTCTGTGGCCTTTCTGAAGCCAAGGACTTATATTCTGTAAAATCATGGGATTATACGCACAGTATAAAGGTTGTCGCCTTAATCTTTCTGAGCATTTTCATGTGCTGTGTGGTCACCGTCTCCAGAACTTCCACCTCCCCGTACTGAACCTGTCCCCATGAACACCAACTTTGCAGTCCCTGCTTGGGCACCTACGGTTCCTTCTGTCCCCATGAGTGATGGCTTATGGGACCTCTTGGTGTCTTGGCCCCTCCTGTGATGGGGGTGGATCATTCTACCTTCCATCCACGGTGAATGTACTGCCATGGATGGGGTGGGAGGGGGACGACACAGTGTTCTAGATCTCAGCACTTGGCGTCGATATCCAGAAGTGACAGTGTAAGAACATGTGGCAGTGTTAGGCTTGTCTTCTTCTTCCGAGGGAATGTTCAATAGCGGGTGACCACTTCATGTACCCCACTCCCAGGGTGTATTGGCTCCTAATGCCTCATATTCCAGGCTTTATTTTCTCTTTTTCTTCTTTGCTTGCTTGTTCTTGATAGTAGATGACCTAATTACGACTATGTGGCATCTCATTGAGGCTTTGGTTCACACTTCCCTGAAGTTTAGCAATGCTGAGGCAATTTTAATGTGATTTGGGGCCAAAGGATTATTTTTTTAAGTAAGAAAATTGACACACAAAACAATATTGCCTTGGACTTGATGGTAGAGGGTTCGCCAGGCTTGTAGAGGACTGTAGGTTCCATTCTCATTACTGATGGAGGAAATAAAGAAGAAAAGAAAGGAAGAACAGGAGGGCAGGAGGAATACATTCTATCTTCCAAAAACATAAAAATGAAATAATGACCATTAGAGCAGGGGGGGGGACTTTGGTGTTGTTTGCTGGGGTGGAGTGGCAGGAAGAAGCAAGGACACAATGACGGCTAAAGGGGTAGATGACCAGGAAGCATGTGGGCACCATGGAGTAGAGCTGATGGGGACATCTAGCTCATCTTGGGAGGGGACACTTGTTATCCAAGTCAGCCTCCTGCAGGATGTGGCCTCTTCAAACACCTGGGACTGGACATGTGTCTGTAATGCTATCTTGCATTTTCTAGAAAGCAAAAAGAAAAGTGTCTTTCTAGGCTACGGAGTGGTCTGGATTATAGCAGAATCTTGACCCTCATAGAAGCCAGTTCTGAGAAGCTACATAGATTATGTTCCCCATGACCAGGGTACAGCTGTGCTGGGGCACTGCTGAGAATTAAGGCTGAGCCCTAGCAACCATGTAGGGCAAGCTACAAGAGTGAGGTAAGAAATGGAGGAGCGGCAATCCAAGGCCTGTCCCTGGAGTGAGCAGCTCCGAGGCCTGGAGAGGTCCTGGGCCTGACTGAGCAGGGTGGCCCAGAAGACAACAGCAATGAGTGTCAAGGCTGGAATGGGGGCAGGTAGAAGGTATGCAGAGCAAAGGGTGGGACAGTGGAGAGTCTCAGGGAAGTGCAAGCACCATGAACTGAGCAGAGCCCAGGAGAGGCACAAGAAGAGAAAAGGCAAGAGAAAGGGGGACATAGACCGTGGTACATCAGAGCCCATACAGGGTCATCCTTGGCAACCTCCATCTGAGACTCACCAGGAAAGTGAGGCAGGGTGGAGAGGAGCTGAGCACACTAACGGAGCTCCCATCACAAAAGCCCTGCTTCTCAGGCTTGGCAGGGCAGCAGTGGGATGGCAGCCATGCCTTTCCATGAGTCCAGCTGTGAGGCTTTTGCTCCCATCCCTCCTACCGTCATGGTGGCTCCACATTCTCCTTCATGATCTTTCCTCTGTCCCCAAGGTCCTCCTGTCCCTGTTGCTGCCACGTCACAACAGTGACTACTCAGAATTGAGCACAAGCAGAGGGGGGCAGGACCAAGAACAGTGGGCTTAAGGTAGGATCAGTCATGTGACCATCACCTGTCTACACCCGGGTCACACACTGCTGGCTACAGGAGCTAGAGCTATCTGGGAAGGTGAAAGAAAATGACTTGGCTGGCCAGGAACCTCTGAATGTGACAGTCCCCATTTGAGACTGATTGACAGACAGGTGCAAGGCCAAGGCCACAGACCCAGGGCCAAAGCCAGGACAACCAGGAGAAATCTCAGAGTGCACAGCCCCAAGAACGTCTCTGAAAACTCAGTCTCTTAAGCAGAAGGTGAATGCTGCACCTTAACATTTAAAATTACCACCTCAAAGGTCACAATGAACAAGAGATCACAATTTGAAGTAAGCCCAGGGAATCGGGAATCTGGCAGGGTATGAGCCTAAGCCAGCCAGGAGGAAGACCTGTCTTTATTTACGGCATTGGCGTTCCTTCGTTCAGGACACTTCCATATTTGATTCTTTTTTTCTCCACTCCACATGAAAACATTACTTATTTCTATCATCACAGTCTGTGGCTCTGGTTATTATTTCTGTTTTTTTTTTTTTAACACAGAAAACTCACTATGTAGCCCAGGATACAGCTCTCCATCCTCCTGCCTCAGCCTTCTGAGTGCTGGGATGACAGGCATGCACTATTGTGCCTATCTTGATGGCTGAATTTTGACACCAATCACATTTGGCAGCTGCAGTTTCTCTGGTCCCGAACCGTGCTCTGGTTAAGTGAGGGACATGGCAAGGGCAGTCATCAGGGCACTGGCTGCGTGTGGCTCTGAGGAATGGCGGCTGAGGAAAGTAGAGAGAGGAAAATCTCAGCCTGAAGCATGTGAGCAGGGTCCACCTGTCTTTCCTTGAAGACCCACAGGAAAAAGCCATTGTCTCCTGAGTGGCTGTGTTTCATGGAGCTCCAGGAAGCCACGTGGATACTGGAGATCACCAAACAGTGGCCTAGAAGGGCCTGGTCTCCATGGCCTTGCTAAATTGCTTCACGTGCCTCCCAGGGTCACCTGTCTTGCATGGGGCAGTGTGACTTGATGGGCAGCCTGTTTCAAAGGGTGTGCAGTGGTGACCAAGCCTTATCACCAGGTGTGGGGGCTGGTCCTCACTTCAAGGACTCGATGATGCAAAGGCTTGGCTCTGCATGACTTCTCCTCCCTCAGCAGCAGGGCTCTGGGGACAAGAGTCACACTGCCCCCAGACAGGTCAGAGCGTTGTCGAGCCTCAGGAGCTCTGGGTCACAGGCGTGACGACCGTGAAGTCCTTAGGCATGCATGTGGAGGCCAGAGGATGACTTCCAGTGACGACTTCCAGCAGTCAGTTCTCTCCACTCCACCACGTAGGCTCCAGGACTCAAACTCCGGCCAGCAGGCTCAGCAGCAAGTGGCTTTGCCCACTGAGCTGTCTTGCCAGCCCTTCCTGCTTAGTTCTGCATTGCCTATTCTGCCTCTCCATTGCTCCAAGCTTCTCCAGGAGCTGGGTGTGAATGTGCCTTCTCCGTCTAGACACACGGGAACCCATTAAGGGCTGCTGTAGTCTCCTGGGTCTTGGGCCAGCACTTTGAGACAAACAGTTTCTCACGGAAGAATCCTCATACCTTTCTTTCTCTTCCTTTTTCATATAATACGTTTATTATGCCAATTTAATAATTATCAGAAAATCGCTTGGGAACAACTGACAATAAAGTCAGCAGAAACAACCCAGGAGTGATAAATCACCCAAAATTGATTGCAGAAATGCTTTGTGACTTCTCAGGTAGCATTTGCCTTGTGACAGTCGCTCATCTCAGTCTGAAATAAAAGAATGCACACAGGGCTTTCTCTGCGTTAGGATGCATCAGCAGGATGCCTGGGGACCCTGAGCAAAATGCCACACAGTCACCACGGGATGTTATTTTGTGCTGCTGTCTTCGTGTTTAGGGCTCCTAGCCTGCTGTGTGCATGTTTAGGGATCCATGGCTCCTGCCTGCATGTTTAGAGCTATTATTATAGCTGCCTGCAGATATAGTTTTCCCATCCTGCTACCATTAGTATCATTCCCTATGGCTTGAATTTTCTCTTCTCTGATATTAAACTCTCTCTCTCTCTCTCTCTCT
>NW_004949103.1:1248594-1288672 GCF_000317375.1 Microtus ochrogaster
TGTGTGTGTGTGTGTGTGTGTGTGTGTGTGTGTGATATTGCATAATACCCACAGACCATCTTTTTGCTTGTTCTTGCTCAGTGTCTGCCTAGCACTCCTAACCACTTAGCCTCCCCTCCAGCCCCACCTTCAGTGGTCTGGAGTATGTTTTTCTTTATGGTTTCTTAGGAATGGCATTGCAGTCAGGCTCCAAGTGTCCTTGTCTCCCTGACCACCCAATACAGGAACTCCCCTACGGTTGACCTAGCTTCCTTGTTCTCTCCCTGACCTGAGGCCAGGCATCTGGCAGGAGTTGGTTCTGAGGCCATCCCTCTGTAGCCATCACCCTTTCCTGTGCCCTGAACTCCTTTGCCCTGGTCCCCTAATCCACTCCATCACTGGCATCACTGTCAGTGATCTTCAGCAGACAGTCCCCTCTCTGGGATTCAGTTCACTGCTTCTATAGCGGATGAACATACAATCTCTATTCTCTATCAAAAAAGGAGATGCTAGGGAGAGAAGCCCCTCCACCAAGCACCCAGGGATTCCTTGTCATAAGCTCTCATCAATTAGCCTCCAACTCAGGTGCTTCCTGCGGCTAGCAACGCTGGCCTCAGAAGCTGGTTGGCTGAACTCCTTTCTTGCTCTGTGGTTTGAGCCTGGGCTGCTGTGAGCAGAGGAGCAGCGGTGTCATTGCCTCGTGCCCCCTGGAGACAAAGGCAACAACTGGCTATGAAGCTTAAGAGCAGCCTTTTGGGGTCCAGGCTGCACCCCTTCTGCAATCCCACTGGTTGGCTTGGGGAGGAGGCAGAGCCACGATGCTTAGCCATGATGCTGCTCAAATGTATGTACAGACATGTAGGTGTCATAGAAACCAAGAAGGGAGACATCGTTCTTGTAAAAGAGGACAAAAAGAGACTAGGGGTATGCCTATTGGTACAATGTCTGGCACCACGCATGAGGTTTTGGGTTTGATCCCAAGCACCACATAAACCAATCCCAGTACTTGGGAAGTGGGGGCAGGAATATCAGAAATTCAAGGTCATCCTCTGCTACTGAGTATAAGTTCAAGGTCAGGCAGAGCTAAGTGAAACTGAGTCAAAGAGGAAAGAGGAAGGGAAGAAAGGCAGAAAGATAAAGAAGAGGGAGGAGAGGAGGAGAGGAGGAGCGGGAGGAGCAGGAGGAGCAGAGGAGAAGAGCTGACAGCTACACACAATGCACCATCTTCAATTAAGTCCTTCGTTAGAGAACAGGTACAGATATAATTTGGGACAACTGGAGAAGTAGACCTAGGACTAATATTAGATCACTAATCAGCTCGGGCTACAGCACCACAGGTTGGGTGGCGCTGACACAGACCTGCATGTCTCAGACCCAAAATAGAGGCAGGGGTCCCGGAAGAGCCCACCACCCTGGTGGCCCAATACAGACCCTCTTTCTGGTTTTTCAACAGCCAGCCCTTGCTAACAGGAAGTGTGGGGGAGGCCCATCTCTTTGTTTTCCTACCTGGCCTCTGACTACCCTTCATCTCCCCTAACCACCCAAAACGGCAGGCAGTCCCAGGCTCCAGATCCCACTAGCAAATTCCAAGGAACACAGTCACTGAGACGATCACACCAGCCAAGCACCAGTGTAAATTCTTTTAGGTGTGGGCGTCCTCTGAGGACTGAATTAAATTTCTCGAGCAAGGCAGTGGGTAGCAGAGTGTCCTGTGCTTAGGGACACAGATGACGTCGTCACAGGAGACTGGCTTTGGAAACGTGCAGAGGCAGCTGTGGTGATTGGGCCACTGGCCAGCAGGTGACAAGTAGAGGGTGGCCATCCATTATTCGGTCCTTGGTTCCTCCGTTGTGCCACAGGTTTGAGATGATGAGGAGCTGGGCTCTGCTGGGGATGATGACGATGAACTAGCTGACTCCTCTCCGCTCTGAGCCCTGTGTGGGATGCCTCTGGCCACATCGCCCCAAGCTTAGACCATCTGGGCAGCTGGAAACCACAGGACCCTGCAGGGGAGAGAGCTTCACCAGGGAGGGGTATGAAGTAGGCCAGTCTAGCTCGGAAACAAACCGCCACTGAGTTCTCACTGTGGCCCTTCAAGTCCCCTGCTGGCAGACATGACATGGCTGGACCAGCCTGAGTCCTCACTCCTATGGCGCTTTTTTTTCCCTGAATATCTTGTCTAGGCTATACCTGCCCTCTAGCAGGCTTGCTTGACGTCAGACAGTCCTTGAAGAGTAGCCTGATTCTGTATAGCAGAGTGGGCAGAGCATCTCCATAGGAACACCTGTCTTCAGCCTGGAAAGATGGCTCAGCTACTGAAAGCTAGACTCGAAGTCAAAGAATCCAGAATACGAATACCTGTCTTCCCTCAGCCACAACAGGAATGGTGAGGCTCAACAGCTGTCACAGGCCGCCACTTGGTGACATCCAACATGGAGTCTCTGCTATGAACCACACGTGTTCCTCCAGCCCACTGGTCTCTGTGTTCAGATTCACATGGATCTCCTCTGGGCTTGAGTGTGTGCAGCTAGTCGTCACAAAGAAAGTCCCAGAGATAAGTCATACGTGAGTTTTTCAATTTTCTTTTCCATAATTCCGCATATTCCCCCAAACAAAGCAAACATGGGTGCACTGTCTTTGGGTCAGACATCTGGCCACAGCACCCCAGACTCTAGAATGAAAGCCAGGAGGTAGAGGGCTTTGGGTGGGCTCATTCCTGCCCTGACAGCCCTGTGGAGATGCTGTCTCCATTCCCACAGCTGGAAAAGAAGGGATCATTGCCTCTGTGGGCATCATGGCTCCTCTCCCCAGGCTCTGAGGATCCAGACCCGTCTCCAGTCTGCACACCTCACTCTGGCTGCTCAGAGCCTGGCCCCTTATTGCTTAGAGACAGTCATGCAATGCATTTAGAGCCATGCTGCTTAGAGCTGAGTTCATGGGGAAAAATAAATAAATAAAACAGAAACCAAAATAGAAGCATGTGCAGAGTCGGAAGCCTGGGTGAAGCGGTTCCTCTGCAGTTCCAGAGAGGCAGGCCCTCCCAGACAGGCTGCACCCCAGCTTTGCATCTTAATCAGGGATAATTACAGGAGGCCTGGGCCACTGCTGGCTAGGAGGAGAAGCCCATCCCACCTGCTTCTCTCCCACACCTGCTCCCTGTGGCAGAGCAGAGGATCCTCAGCAAATGTCTACCACTTGTTAGAGACAGGGAAACTGAAGCCTTGGGAACATGTGCGGCTCTTTCCTGAGAGCAGACCACACCAAGGGCGGACTGAGTTCAGGAAACGATTGGAACTGATTTGAGCCCAGACCCAGTGAGATTGGGAGAATTTGAAACTTCCCAGTGAATCAAGAGAGATCCCGAGTCACAGGACTGAGCTTGGAAGAATCCAGGTACCAAGGCCCATCTACATGGCTTCCTCATCTTCAGAATCCTGGCCTTCAGAATCCCTGACTCCTGGCTGGGCTGTCGCGCTGTGAGAGCTCTAAGAACCCCGTGGAAGGGCTTCTATGGGTGTCTCTGACTCCCTGCACTTAGAGGCATGGTGGCAAGTTTGGTTGGGGGCCCAGGGCTGCTGTCTAGTCTAGTTGTTTTTGACTCTTTATTCTTTTACTCTTTGTTCTTTGCTCTTTTGGGAGGGCCACCACCCAGCTCCCAATAAATCACGAGTCCCATTCTTACTTATGAATTCCCGGCCTTAGCTTGGCTTGTTTCTAACCATCTTTTCCTAACTTATATTGTCCCATCTATCTTTTGCTTCTGAGCTTTTACGTTGCTCTATTTTGTATACCTTTCTTTCTGATTCCACGTCTGGCTGTGTGGCTATGGCTGGCCCCTGGAGCCCTCCTATCCTCCTCTTTTCATTCCTTGATCCTCCTCCGGTTTATTCTCTCTGCCTGCCAGTCCCACCTACCCTTTTTCCTGCTTCTCTATTGGCTCGTCAGTTCTTTATTAGACCAATCATGTTTTAGACAGGCAAAATAACACAGCTTCACAGAGTTAAACAAATGCAACATAAAAAGTGTAACACATCTTTGCGTCATTAAAACAAGTGTTCCACAGCATAAACAAATATAACACATCTTAAAATAATATTCCATGCTGGGTGGTGGCAGCGCATGCCTTAAATCCTAACCCTCAGGAGGCAGAGGCAGGCAGATCTCTGTGAGTTTGAGGCCAGCCTGGTCTACAAGAGCTAGTTCCAGGACAGGCACCAAAGCTACACAGAGAAACCGTGTCTCGAAAAACCAAATAAATGCATAAATAAATAAATAACATTCCACAACAGTCAGTGAAGTAGGGGACAGAAATAGCAAATGTCACTTGGCACCTACTCATCCTAGCCACCGTGAACAGGGGTAAGGTCGGAAGAAGGGAAGAGGTTCCCAGAAAGGCTTCTGCATCCAGAGAAGGGAGGTAGCCTGAACCTCAGCTGTCTTTCCCAGAGCCAGGTCAAATGTCTGCAAAGGCCTTGGAATCATCTCTGAGAGCTAGTCTCCAAATCCCCTGTCCCCCACATAGCAGTTGTCGGGTCCTGTCTTGCGTCTGTTATGCTAGCTTCCAATCCAGACAGAACTGCCTCAGTGCCCTTGCCTGGCAGGCTCTCTGCGCTGATCCATGTCTCCAGACACACATTCTCCAGCCAGCTGTCTCCCAACAACTCCAGTGAGCCCCACATTCCAATCACCCAATATGTCCCCAGATTAAGGGAGCAGCCACACTTCCCCTTCACCACCTCAGAGAACAGTTCAGCCACTCCCAGATACTCAAGTGGAAAACATAGACACAACCTGGGGCCCCTTCTCTTCTCCATCTCCAGGCCCCAACACATGCTGAATTGTGTTTTCCTCCTGGTGACCCACTGACTTTCCTAGCCAGTGTCCATCTTCTCTCTGTGAAATAGAGTTTAGTGTCTGTGCTACTACGTGTACTACGGTCCTGTAGCGCCTGTACTACATGTACTACGATACTATGCCTGTAGCTTACTACCTGCACTAAGGAAGGTGGAAGGTTTGCTAGCCTGGCAAGGGGCTGGAGATTGAAACACACACACACACACACACACACACACACACGGCTCATCCTTGAAACAAGAATGCCAAGAATGCCACCTTGAATCAAGAATGCCCCCTTTATTGTGGTCCAGGGCAGCTTATATAGGGTCTCCTTGACCAGTGGCCATGCCCCAACTCTCAGCTGCAAGCCCACCAGAAGTCACTCCCTGTCTCATGCTCAGAGCAGCTGCAAGCACAGGAGAACAAGTTGTTTTGCTCACAGGCAAGGGGTCACAGGAAATTCAGCGTCTGGGGGTCTGCAGTGCCAACAGGAGAGAAGGCGTTTGAATTGGAAACGGTATAGACCATGACAGCTGCAGGCTGTGGCAGGACCTCAGTGGTGTTCTGAAGGAGGTGGACTATGCTGTGGGAGACATTTCCTGGGCTGTTGGGAGGTGAGAAGCCCTTCTATGAGGGAGGCTTTTGGCAAGTCACTAGGGAGCAGGACATGAGGGATTTACAGACCTCAAAGAGGGGAAACTGAGGCATTGAGGGATCCAAGCTTGTCTCTTGCTCTGCCACCTGCGTCTTTTTCTTTATTGTGTGTTTCTTTCCCTTCTGTTTTTCACCATGTGTTCTTTCTGTCCCTCTGTTGCCCCTGTCTATGTCCTCTCTCGATCTTTCTCCCTCTTCTGTCCCTTTCTCTGTCTTGCTCTTCCCACCCCCACCCCCAAGCTGGGTTCGGAATGAGTGTGCTGAGCAGGACCCTCCCTCTGCCCTTCTGCTCCCCAGTGAGTGACTCACCCAGTGCTGTGTGCCCCATCCACCTACTTAGGATCTCATGGGGTGGAATGGCCAATGCTGCCAGTCCTGTGGGTACAAGGTCATGTTCCCTCTCCCTCCCACTCCGTGACCTTGTCCAGGCCATTGTTGAAAGTTCAGAAGCTCTTGCTCATCAGACTCAGCCTGAGCTCCTCCTGTGGTGTGGAAGGAGCCCCACAGATACATGAGAAGCTGCACACGCAGCAGGCTCAGGGGAGGACCAGCACCAGGAGGGCTTCTGGGCAGCTGCTCAGGCTAGAGGTTGAGATGACAGACGCCCAGTCCCTCTAAGAGACGGACAGGAAACAGTATGGAAGGCATTGGAGGTGAGGGATTAGAACAGAGAACAGGGGTCCAGGAGTAGAAGTGGGGCCCTTAGAGCTTACAGGATGTGGGTCCTTCAGTGAGATGCTGGGGTTCCTGCCCACTCTACACTGTCACATGAGCACAGGAAGCATGAAAAGCCCCCCTATTTTAGCTACATTGAGACTGTACAGATTTAATGAATTAATTCCCCAAATTACTGAATCAATACCTAATTACAACCGCAGGCAATCTGACAGCCTGAGAGCCAGACTCTGTAATCACTGCTTTTAGACAAGAAACTGAGTTCAGAGAGGTGATGTCACTCCCCTAAGTGCACAGCTACTAGCCCGGTGTGCGAGGCGGGGGCGGGGTGCCAGGCACTGTCACTAGGGAAGAGGATGTGTGGGGGTGGAGGGTGGGAGGGATATGGAGCTGTCAGCAATGAGCCTCTGCACCCTGCACCCCACACTGTGTTTCCTGCACCCCTGCACTATGCAACTGCACCCCACACCCACTGCACCCTCAAACACACTGTGTGTTCTTCACCCCTGCATTCCTGCACTGTGCATCCTGCACCCCACACCCATTGAACCCTCCACCCCACACTGTGCACCACATACCTCACACCATGCTCTCTGTGCCCTGTAACATATGACCTGCTCTGTGGACCCCTGCTACACATCTTCTGCATCCTGTACCCTATGTCCCTGCAACCCTGTACCCCTGGGCCTGCACCCTGCGCCCTCCACCTCGCAGTTCTGCTGTAGACAGTTTTTGCACGGCCCACACAAGAGGCCTAGATTCTGCAAACATGTGTGCAGGGTCAGGGTCAGAAGGGTATGCTGCCCTTTCATGAATTTATGGAAATTTTTGGTTCAGGCTGGCAGAGTAGTCACAGCAAATGTCATCTAGTAGCCACAGTCCTGCCTGCCCAATGGCCTAGCTAGCCTCAACATCTGCCTGGTGACCATCAGTCCCTCAGCTGGAGGAATTCCCATTGAGACATCTACCCTGCTGAAGGGCCACTTAGCTCCTGCAAGTTGTTGATGGGGGTGTGACCCAGATAAGCAGGCCTGCTGTGTGGTATCAGACCTCTTCCCTTAGATGCTACAGATGGGGACCTGTACAGCTACCTGTACAGAGGTAGCTGAGCATAGAGGCCGAACGTGGGAGCCAGGGAGTTGTCTGTGACTGGTGTTTGGGAAAGGCAGAGTACAGCGTTGCTTTTCCAGGCTGGGTAGTAGACAGTGTAGTTAGAGATCCCTGTTTCCCACCCTGAGGCCTCCCTGTTGCAGTGTTGAGCAATGGTAGTGCTCCCCCTTCCCTGGATCTGAGCGCGTGGTATACAGATTGATTAGTCCCCATGGCCCTTCAGAGAGCCTGTCCTTGTTGGCTCACTGAACAGAGCAGAATGCAGAGGACCCACACACATCACCTACACTCGCAAACCAGGCATACGGGAGGTAGGGATGGGTTTAGCTGTGCCTAAGCTGCCCTGGGACTACAGAAAACCTCTGTCTATAAAAGGCATCGAAAGAGATAGCACGGTTCTGTGACTCAATTTCTTCAGCTTCTAGGGAATGAAAAATGACCTCCACCTTCAATCTTTTAAGCATTTGTATAGAGGGATCCCGGAGCTGGCAGGGACTTCCAGATGCTTGAGTTGTTGAGCGGGATGGCCGTTCCCTTCAACTCAAAGCCCAGAGCTCACCTTCAAGATGAGAGGTCTGGTGGGAAGGCCAGCGGGAGGGCTGGAGGGGGGGCTCAGTGGCTTAGATCACTTGCTGCTGATCTAATTCTAATGTTCACAATCCTCTGTAATTCCAACTCCAAGGATCCAATGCCCTGTTTTGGTCTCCATGAATGCCTGCACTCACGTGCACATACCCACACATATACACAAATCCATATAATTTAAAACAATGAAATTAAATGTAGAAAGATAGAAGCAAGCAAGAACTGAAAGGCAACACGGAGAGGTCTGAGTGGGAGGATGAGTGGCTGCAGGTGTGGGTTGGGGCACAGAGCATCCATCGTGCAACCAAGGCTGAGGGTGGTCCGGTCAGGAGTGTGCCGTGGTTATGAAGGAATTACAGAGAGGGGTCCTGACCAGGACTGACTGAGGGAGAAGAAACTGAAGCTGTTTCTTTGGGGTTCAGGCTTATCTGAGGTGCTCAGAACGAGCCAGAAGCCTCAAGCAGGCTAAGCACACACTTTGCAACTGAGCCTGCACCCCAACATTAGCCAGATCAGCAGCTAGCAGCCTTCAGGACACCATCAAGATACAGGCCCAGGAGAGGGCCCAGGAAAGGCAGACGGCCCATACGGACAGGCAGATAATCCCATGGAAGTTTCCTTCACAATAGACATGTGGAGGTTTGAAAATAAAACATAGAAGTCCATACACTGATTAAAAAAAAAGGTAGAAGAGACTGGAGAGAAATGAGAAAAGGGCAGGGGAGGGAGATTTGGAAGATCTGCCATCATCACTGGTGTCAGAACTCAGCATGTGGGGCCTGCAGTTAGATGGAAGACTATGGAGGAGGGGGGTCTGGAGGTTGACACAGACCCAAGGAGACTCCAGGAGGAGGGTATGGAAGCTATCCCACACCAGCCAGTGAGACGGGGGCTCCACTTGAAGGGCAGTGTTTTGAGACAAGTTTCTGTTGAGACAAAATAACCGGATTGCAGCTAAGGTCAAGGGTCCCAGGAACTTTGCTGGTGGTGGGCAATAGAGATCAGAGGCCCCACAGAGGAACTGGAGGGTGAAAAGATGGGTCATCTGGGGTTCAGAAAGTCTTGGGATCAGAGCAAACAGAAGGGGTGAGGTAGGAGTAACCTTGATAAGGGCTGTAGACAGTCCCAGGGTTGGAACAAGTGATAAAGGCCAGGCTCCTCTGACTCCAGTGCACATCACGTGGACACACTTGGTCACACACGCACACGACAGACACAGCTCTCCCTGACACAATCATTTCCATTCATAGAGGAAACTGAAGCCTTGCAGGCCATGAGGAGGTCTGGCGTTGCAGCCCCCTCCCTCAGGTCCCATGGCCTCACTTGCACCTGCTGGCCTTGCCTAACCGTGGCCTAACAGAACTCAGCCTGATCCGGGAGCTGATTAGGGGCATTGTTCGGGAGCAAGGCGGGCATTTCATTTCCTCTCTGCTGTGGGCGCTGCCTGCCCTCTGCAGCCTGCATCAGCCACGGCCCCTTGCCTGGGCGGTGGATATTAAACTGCCAGTGGCTGCTGGAAATCTGCCTGTAAGAACATTTCCTTTCACAACCAGACTGACTGGCCTGGGGCCTTCCCTGCCCCCCATAAGCCACCATGTGTCTGGATGGGCAGAGCTGTTGTTAGGGCTGAATGCAGCTCTCTGCCAGCATCAGGGGGGGTCTCAGCACAGGCAAGACCTTCAGGAACCCAGGAGTCCCAGGCCCCAAGCCCCTTCCATCTTGCTGACAAGGTTGCTGGGGGCATAAGGAGCAAAGCCCACTGGATGGAATGCTCACCTGAACAAGCAGGAAGGACCCTGAAAAGACTGTCCCTCCTTCCACTCAACCTGATCTTACCTGCTTTAACACACCTGCCATGGAAGCCACCTCGAAGCCATGGAGATGATGTGTCTGAGGCCAGTCTGTGTGTTCAGGCCAGGCTCTGAGAAGGGAAGAGGCAGCTGAGGCTCTGGGTCTGGATGGTCAGAGTTCCCTGTGATTCAAAACAAGATTGAGTCCTTGTCGTTTGTTCTGACTTCAGATGAGCCGTCCATCACTGAGGGGAGGGGGCATAGTGACATGCTCTCAGGGTCTCCATCTACACGCTGAAAACAATCTGTGTGTGATGTCCCCTCTCAATACAAGTCCCTGAACTTCTCAAGGTCATGGTGGCAGACTATGTGTCTGCCTATCTACAGTGAGTAGATGACAGACAGACAGACAGACAGATAGACAGAGAAACAGGTTATAGATGGCTAATGGCCAGGTTGATAGGTATGTAAGTTGACAATGGATTTGGTTTTTGTTTGTCAAAACAGGGTCTCTGTGTGTATCCCTGGCTGTTCAGGAACTCATTTTGTAAATCAGACTGGCCTAGAACTCATAGAGATCCTCCTGCCTCTGCCTCCTGAGTGCTGGAATTAAAGGTGTGCACCACCACGCTGGGCTAGACAATGGATTTTGCGGGTAGATGATGAAGAGATAGTAGGTATCAGATGATAGGTTACATAAATAAATGATATATCGATGGATAGACGGATGGATCCTTTAGGGAGGCCCACAACTCTTCATCACTAAGGGACTCCACAAGCCCTTCCCAAAACAGTGTCCAGAAGGGCCATACTGAACAGTTAGTGAGTACAAGCAAATTCCTGGCAGAAGCTAGCATTCCCGTCTGTCTCTACCTGGCAGGTAGGACCCATGTAGGTGTTTTGGGGACTGAGGCTTCAGAAGCTGGTCAAGGAGAATGAAGAGGCACAGGTAGGGAAAGAGCAGGGAGGGGCTGAGGCCTAAGTCTAGGCAGAGCTTTGCCTGGAGTCATGTGGGACCCCCAAAAGACCTGTCTTCCACGGCCTTAGCTCCCCACTATGACATGGTCCCGGGCTTGACTGGTCACATGAAGACAGTCCACGTTGGAAGAGACATCCAAAGAGGGCTCTTTCCAGAGCCATCCCTGTTCTGGCTGCTGTCTGTGCTCTGCATACCTCGCCCACAGCTCATAGCAACTCAGTCCAGCTCTGGGCCGTGCATGCACAGTGACGTCATCTGATCTCAGGCCATGGTGGTCAGTTGCTGGCCCTGAAAAGGCAGCATCAATCTTCCTCTAATTAAATACCAAGCTCTCCAGACCTCTAAGCTTTGCAAGAGGGTTAATAAATGAATGACCTGCCTCAGTGCCCCATGAGGGTGGGTCTCAGTGACATCAGTAGCAATTAGATCACAGCGGGAGCTGCGCAGGCCCAGACTCGAAGCAGATTCACTGGGAGTGGGAGGCCAGAGGGTCCAAAGCCTGTGCCTGGCCTCCCTGCCTCCACCTGCCTCAGCCCACACTTGCTTCACAGCTGCAAGCTTTCTAAGCAGAAAACACAATGTCTTAAACCATGTGACTTTCCCCACCATCCTGGGGACAAAACCCTGATCTAAAGTACTTCTATGTGACCATCACCCTCTGGGATCCAAGGTAAGGTTCTGCAAAAGCCTTAAGGAGTTCTTGGAGTGGTCACCTAGCCCGAGGAGGGAAACACCAGGGAGAGAACCCCCATCAGGCATATGGCCTTCCCTGCTACCTCTCTCTCTTCTTCCTCCAGCTAGCTCATCTTCTTGGCTTCCTGGGTATGCATGTGGTATCGGCATGTGTGTGCATATGTGTGTATAAGTGTGCTCATATGCATTCACACATGTATGGAGACCAAGGGTCATGTGACTTCCTCTATTGTATTCATCAGGTGACTTCTACTATTCAACTTTTTACTTTTAATTTGCATGCACACCTGTGCACACACCCACATGCCATGGTGTGCATGTGGAGGTGAGAGGACACCTTCCAGGAGTTGCTTCCTGCCTTCCACCTTATTGAGGTAAGGTCTCTCTTGTGGTTTCTGCCAAGCTTCTTACAACCAGGCTATCAGGCCCGTGAGGTTCCGAGCAATCCTCCTGTCTCTGGCTCCCTTCTCCTTGCCAGAGTGCTGGGACTGTGGATGCAGGCAACTACATCCAGCTTCTTTTGTGGATTCCAGAGGTTGGACTTGGGTCTTAAGTCTTGAACTTTTCCTACGGAGCCACCTTATTTTTTGAGACAATGTTTCTCACTGAATGTGGAGTGTTTTGGCTAGACTGGCTGACTAGTGTTGGCCCGAGGCCCTCCTGCCTCTGCTTCCTCCAACACTTGGATTGCAGGTACACACCACCACTTCTGCCTTTTTACTTGAGTGCTGGAATCTGAGTTTGGAGCCTCATTTGATTGAGCAAGCTTGTTATTCACTGAGGAGTCTCCCCAGCACCCTTCTGGGTTTCCTGATTGAGCCTCCAGAAGATCTCTGGATCCCACTCACTTCTCCGCATTCCTCCATCCTGGCTGGGCCGTGTCCCTTTCCCTGAACACACAGGGTCCCCTCCCTCATCTCCTGCCTCCCTGTCAACCTCAGCCAAGGCAGTTTATCTTCTTGACAGACACCCCCTACTCAATCATCACCAGTAGCCTCTTGGCAGTCATGGAAGAGGAGCTTGCTGTTTTCCTAGACTACCACAGTTCAGTTACTACCAATACCTACTCCGGTTCAGACCTTGGAAACTGCCCACTTGGCAATGAAGCCATTCTCGCAGACCACAGAGCTGGCCACACTGATCTCTGGATTCCTTATGCTTCAGGACACCCAGTGGTCCGTCTGCCCTTGACTCATGACCTTCCTGCTTGGATGCACCTGAGATGCATCTACATGAGCCCAGGGAGGAACAGGAGAGGGAGAGATGGGCGCTGCTCTGGCCCTGGTAACACAGCTCTCATGACAGGAGCCTCGCTTTCAGCCGGCTCTATAATGGGTAATGGGTAATGAAGCCTCGTCTAGGGATCGATGGCTCCTTTCTGATTAATCCATCATCGAGCAAGCTGTGCCCACACCAGCCCTGCAACAGGTAAGCAAATCACGCTTGCCAAGTGTGGAGGCTGAAGGCCCCCCTTCTCTGCTGTGAGAGACCCATGGATACCTGTGCAGGACAGAGTGACATTTGAGGCCACAAGGGGCATTGAGCCAAAAGCCCAACCTGCAGTCACACTTCCTCGCTGTGTACCCCTGAGCAAGTCACTAAACCACTCTAGTCCCCACAAGTTTGCCTCACCCACTCTCCCAGGAGCAGCTATGGCCCCTCAGAGGTGAAAAGGAGGGCCACGTTCTGCCCACTAAGCCAGGGACTCCCAGGAAGGCCGTGGCTGAACTGCTTTGCCTCTCCAGTCCATTTTCTTGTCTCTACAGTGGGAATAAACCATGTGCCATCTGTTTCCTCATATACAGAATGAGTGTGTCATACAGGAGCCCAGTGCGAGCAGAAGGGGACAGTGGGGGATACCAGGGGCTGGTGGAACTATACTCTCTTTTCTCTGCCTGGGCCATCTTGGGTACAGTAGTGTAGCCCAGTCCAGAGTCACTACCAGAGTGGCAGGAGGAGCGCTGGGCTGTTAGATGGAGAATAAAAGGGGACATGCTAAGACTATGGTGTTGAAATAAGAGCGGCGGGGCTGCGTCCCCGGCACCCGGCCGCCCACATGGCTAGCTTAGCTTATGCCCCGAAATAATTACACGGAAACTGTATTCTTTTAAACACAGCTTGGCCCATTACATCTAGCCTTTTCTCGGCTAACTCTCACACCTGGACTAGCCCATTTCTAATATCCATGTAGCTCACTAGCCGGCTTACCAGGAATGATCTTAACCTGCATCTGCCTGGAGTGGGGGAACCATGGCGACTCACTGACTCAACTTCTTTCTCCCAGCATCCTGTTCTGTTTTCTCTGCCTACCTAAGGGTTGGCCTATGAAATGGGCCTAGGCAGTTTCTTTATTAATAAGAAATCACTTCCACATCACTATGGGGACATGATATGGCCATGAAGGCACACTTGACTATGGAAAGACCATGGCCACAAAAGGACACTCTATGGTCATGTTGGACAGGGCACTATGAACAGGCCAAGCCATAACCCCTCAGTCCCAGGAGACAGGTCACCCTCTCAGGTTTCACCATAGGGTCTCCGCTGTCCTCTAGTTACCTAGGGCCAGCTGCTGCTTCAGGAGCCGATTCAGACCACGACGTCTGGACACAGAGTCCTCTTTCAGGCTTCACTTCCATTCACCAACCTATGTCATGCATCCCTCCGTTCTCCCACCCATCAGCTCACAACCATTGGTCATCTGTAGCAGGGTTCCTATTCTGTGATAAGGCACCTGGGGGGGGGAATGGGTCATTTCACTGGCACCTCCATATCATAGTCCGTCCCTGAAGGAAGTCAAGGCATGAACTCAGAGCAGGAACCTGGAGGCAGAAACTGAGGCAGAGGCCATGGATGAGTGCTGTTTACAGGTTTGCACTTCATGGCTCACTCAGTTTTTATTCACACGGCAACCAGGATGATCAGCCCAGGGATAATACCACCCAAATGACCCTAGCTGTTGTCAAGTTGATGTAAAACTATTCTATACACAGTACCTATACATCCACCCGCCCATTCACCATCTACCCAATCAACTGTGCACCCTTTCACCACCCACCTACCCGTTCACCATCCACCCAATCATCTACCCACCCATCATTTACCCATCATTCCCCTCCTACCGACCTACCCCCCCACACCCAAACATCCCTTCTCACTTCCACTCACCCATTTACCCACCTGCTCACCCATCCTCTGTAAATCCACAAGCCCATGCATTCATCAGACCATCTACCATCCAACCTCCTATCTGCACATTCATGCATCTACCTGTAATCTCTTCATCCACCTACCCAGCCATTCTTCTACAAATCCACCCATCCATTTACCTATCCACTCACCCATGTACCTACATAACCATCAAATAAGAAAGTACCCCTTCCTCTTCCCATTCATTCTTAGCACTCTTTATGTACCATGGCACAAAGGGTTTATGCATCACTTATTCCATTTCTTTCACTGCCTTTTCACCCCAGCCCTGGGTAGTGGCAGAGGCCGTGAGCTGCCTGCCAAGGTCCACGTTCTTCTCACCTTCCCAAATATGGAACTGGAAGGCATTTCCTAGCCTCCCTTGTGGTTAGTTTCAGCCACAAGGCTCAGCTCCAGCTGCAGAAGGTGTTGGGTAAGGGGGGGTGCCCATGCTGGACCTGGACTTTAAAGAATATTCACCTCCTCTGCACTCTCCCTTGCTCTTCCACTAGCCAAGGGCAGGTGGTGGCAGCACCCTCAGACAAGGTGGCCACCAGGTGACAATAGAAAGCGTATGCGGCCATCAGCCAGGACGTTTCCTCAATAAGAAGTGAACGCCCATCTGACTTGAGATGTTACATATTTGGGGTATTTCTCTGCACAGCTGGGCCTCCTATAGCTGACAGAAGTGGACATTATCACACTCAGTGAACAGAAGGGAATACAAACCCACGGAACAAAGACTGACCTCATCACACAGCCTTGAACACCAGCGAAGACTGCCTGTTCTGTCAGCCTCCATGTGGGAGCGCAGCCCGCAGAACAAGGCTCTCCCTCACAAGGCAGGAGGCAAGAAAGAGTTCCCAAGGTGAGGAGCTGAGGCAGGAAGCCATGACACTCCCTCCCAGGGACAATCTCCCAAGTCATGCAGGTGTGCTTACAGCTCCCCGTAGCCATGCGCTCAAGAAAGCCAGGCTCAGGAATGGCCGGCTGTGGCCCGGGTTTCAGAAATGCCTCTGGACAGTTTAGCAGTACTCTGAAGGGTCATAAAACATGAAGACATTGATGGAAGGAAAATATTGAGGGCTTCATCAGCAGCTCCTCTGCCAATATTAATTACATTAACTTTTTAATTAGCATTGGCTGCTCCAGACTCCCATCAGAGCAGAAGGAAGTTTCTGTTCTTAGAGTGGAGTGTTTCCTGTGATGGTCCAAGATGTTGCAGGAACAAGGTGCTGGGAGCAGCTTGGCAAAGGAGGGAAGGGGTGCAAGTGGATGCTGTGGGGGAGGGGGCCTCTTTGCCTTCCAGGGAATGGACTCTTGCACACTGTTCATGAGGCATCTCCCACTCCATCCCTCACTCCAGCCTGCTGGAGAAACATGGCCATCTATCCTCAAAGGTGAGGGGCTGGAATTTGTCTCCCCTGTGCCCTCAACTCCAGTGGCCCAGTGCTAGCCCCACAATGATTTGTCCCCTACTAAATAGCCTTCCATGAGTCCGCATTATTCAGGACAAACTCACAGTTTGTTGACATGGCTCCATCCCCCGAGAGCTGCATGTGGCTCTCACTAAACCATTCAGTGCCTCTGTGTCCTCTTTCCTGAGGTGGGATTGATATTCTCAACCTCAAAGCACTGGAGGAGACTCAGTGCAGATAGTTTATAAGTGGGCCCAGTCTGAAATCACCCCCAGAGTCAGGTCCCTGTGATCCTGAACTCCTAATGCCCCATCATCATCTTGGCATGGTGCACAATCCTGGAGCATTCACAGGTCGCCATGACTCCTGTTCCCAGCGCTGCCGCCCTCTGAGCTTGCCAGCCCCTCCCTGGAACCTGGCTGTGCCTTCAAGTCTGACTGCATCAGCACCGCCTTCCCAGGCTGACCCCAAGCTCCCCCCCCCCCGGTTCCCATACATGGAGGGCTCTGGTCTCTAGGCCACCTCAGCCCACTGGATGAGAGGTGAGTGGGGGTCTGTACTGAAAAGGCATCCATTTACTGCACTGCCCAACTGAATGGAAGTTTCAATGGGCAGGTCCCTGCGTCATCACTGAGGATACCTTGCTGGGAGCCTCAGGTGGGCACCATTTCAGGTGATCAGTGTTGAGCAGGGTATAAGAGTTCAAGAGCCAGCCCAAAGAAGGGTGAGCAGTGTAACTCTGGGACTATCAGGAAGCTCCTCCCAGTCAGTCCATATAAATGCCAGGAGATCACCCCTTTATATGAGTCACTTGGGAGTCCTCTCCTATCCCTGTCCCTGGTCGGTCCCTATGTTCTGAGCCAGGCAGGGCTGGGGCAGAGCCAAACACACACATCCTAACATTGATACGCAGTTAATACACCTGACTTCAAGATTGTAGTAAAGACCAGACCAACAGCATGGCTGTGCACAGGAGGGGAGAAGGCTGCTGGGAGGTTGCAAGGCTTTGGTGCCTTTGGGGCTGATGTCAAGGCTACACAGGAGTCCTCACCGGTGAGGCTCCACAGTTCTCAGCCTGAGCAAGAATCATCTCCAGGAGCAGCCAGCATGCCCAGAAAACCAGAGGGGACAGAGAGAGTGACCTAGAGAGACTGAGTAGGAACAATGGCAGAGGGGAGAGAAGGCTGGGATGTGAGGAGGCAAAAGGAGCATCAGGGGAGAAATGGGCAGGAGACGGGGTATGGTGGGACTGGATCTAGTTCCCCAGAAATCGGAGTGCCAGGGAGAGGACCTGGGAACCAGAAACAGAGCCTTAGAGAGATATCAGGTGAGGGGTTAGGGGACTCCAGGGCCACCTGGGTACCTTTCAGCCTAGCCTGCGTTCACGTTCATGTCCCACCTCTACCCTGCAGAATGGCAGTAACCCCTAAGCATTGGCACCAACCTGACCAGCCTGGGCAGTGTGCAGGTGCAGACACAGCTCCTTGTTCCCACCCACAGTGGTCTCACAGAGATTCCCACTCAGATGGTGCCAGGATTCTTGACTTCCCCCAGAAAAGAATTTCCAGACAAGCCAGTGTGAGGCAGGGCTGGGGGTTATTAAGAAAGACTTTAATCGTTCTAATCATAAGCACTGAAGAGAGAAGGGCTCTCTGGGAAAGGACGACACACACCCGATGTAGGTGTGGCCTTCTCAAGAGAGAGCCATATCTAAGCGACATTATAGCGGCCATGTGCGCAGTCTCAGTGGCTTTCTGAGCTGCGTCTCAGGGACCTTTTCTCCCTCTTCTCTCTGGTGAATGAGCTCATTGTGTGACTTCTGAAGTGTCTTGGAGAGGTTTGCCCCCAATAAAATAAAGCCATGTGTCACACCGGAGTTAAGAAGTGTCTTTGACTGTAAATGGAGATTCCAATCTCGCTTATGGGAGTCCCAGAAACTTTGAGGGTTCCAGTCGGGAATGGAGAAAAGTCATCCTTGGTTGTACGCATTCGAGCTTTGAGCATGGCTCACTTGTTGCTATCTATATGATGCTCATTTGAAATCTTTCTGCAAAAGGAGCATTGCCCCATTGGTGGCCCTCCCATGAATGGGGTTAACTCCACTGGGATTCTTAACTTGGCCTCAAGCAGACCTCCTTCCCACACCCTTTCCTCTCCCCATCTTTTCTCCTGTCTCAGCACACAGCTGACTTACGGAACAAACTTGGTTTTTTGTTTTGTTTTGTTTTTAATATTTCTATATCTGCAGGAAAAAAAAAAACAGGCAGAAAGTCCCAAATGCCTGTTTGGCCCAGTGTTCCTGCTGTGACACCTTACAGGAAGCCATCTTGTCAGAGCTCAGGAACCAATATCCATACTGACAACGAGTGAATGTCTGTCTCCACTGCACCCAGAGCCTGTCCCTACCAACTCCCTCTGGCTCAGGACTGTACCTGACACTGAGCCACCAGGTCTCCTGGGGCTCCTCTTGGAGGTGACAGTCTCTTAGCAGAAACTGCCTTTGGAGCCTGAGGCATGTTGGACAAGACATCCCTTGGTGGGACTTGTCTGGCCTGTCCCTTCTGGTGGGGTTGTGCGCTCCTGTGGAGAAACAAAAGTATCACTCCGCTGTCACCCCGCTAGGACACCCCATCAGCCTGATTCCTCACTGATGCTGTGGAGATAGATGGTCTCGGTGAGTGTTATGATGTCACCTCTTTTTTGCTCATCTAGATGCAAGTTGCCATGTATAACCCATGGCCAAGGTGGGAGTCAAGTCCCCTCATCAAGGGCAGGGCACTGTTGACATTTATGTGGCATTTCTCCGTGCAGGAGGTGGCCCCGTTTTCCCTTTCATTAACTCAGCCATCTACTGTGGCCTGGGCTTGTGGCTGCTGCTTCTCTGATATTCTGGATGGCAGTCCTGAGGCGCTTTGTTCTCCATCGTTCTGGCTCTAGTGATCCGGGACATGCCTTGATTGACCTTGTCACTGCTTTCTGCCCTACAAGGTATCTGGGGCACATTAACTGTGTCTCCTGTCCCAAGCCCAGAGTCAGCCATTTACCACCAGAAACATCAGTTTTCCTGGCAGGGAGATGTTAGCCACCAATACTGGGGCTCAGGAGAATTAAAATCAAAATGGCGGTCTCTTGGCACAAGGCTGGGCACACAGTCATCACCACCTGCTTGCTGTGCTGGGTGAAGCTGCTCCTGGTCTGCCTGTCTTGGCAGTAGCAGAGGTGACTTAAGGGCCACCTACCTAGCTTCTACTGACTATCGGGAGACTCACGCATTTGCACAGGAAAGGGAGCAGGAGTGTGGAGAGCCAAGAGCCTGAGTGTGCAGTGGTACTCTTTCTGATATAGTACCCAGAAACAGGAAGTGACCAGAAGCCAGCCCTCTGCAAGTTCCCACAGCTGGTAAGCACGTGAAAGCTTCTGGCGGACAAGAATGACCAGATTCACCCTCTGACTGGCAGGGTGGGTGTGGTCAGTCCAATGAGAAATGTTCCCCACGGGCTCATGTGTTTGAACACGTGGTCCCCAATCAGGGTGCTGTTTGGGGAGGTTATAGAACCTTGAGGAAATGGAACTCTGCTGGGAGAAGTTTGTCACTGGGGGTGGGCTTTGGCCTCCCGCCCTCCACGACAGACCTACTCTTCACTTCTTTTTATTTTTCATATTATACAGTTATGTATAATATGTATGGGGGAGGGCAGGTACCTGAGTGTGGGACCTGTAGAGGACAGAGGATCCCTCTGGACCTGGGGTTACAAGTGGTCGTGAGCTACTTGACGAGGGTGCCAGAACTGAACTCCGGTCAGTCCTCTGAAAGAGCACTACACGCTCTTAACCACTGAGCTACCTCCCCAGCCCCAAATCTGGCTTCTACTGATGATCTGGGTTTGGCTTCACCTGCCTTGGTACCGTATGTGAACGAAGTTGGGCCTCCACTGAACACAGAGCACCAAAGTTATGGTGACACCAATTGTATTAAGTGGAGTTCTCCAGAGTCGTAAAGTGATGGATAGATGGCAGATTCTATATCTCCTTTATGTACTCATATATCCTTTTATAGATCATATATATCTCTAAAACATCCCTGAAGGTAGGCCTGGATCCCTCTGGCTGTCAGGCTTAGCCTCACCTATGGTGAGCCCAGGTACGTCCCCTCCTCCAAGTGTTTCTCTGAGACCTGCACACTCATGCCCCATCCAGAGTCGGCTTCCTCTGGCGGCTCTTCAGATTGGCTAACGTTAATACAGTTCCCTGTTGGAGGGAGAGCTTTGCTGCCCCCTGCCGACTGTTCTCAGGGGAAGCCAGACTCGTTTCCCACTGCAAATATGAGAGGGGAAAGGAGAGAAAGAAAGGACTCTTAAAGGAAACTTGGATAGCACGGGGACAGGGCTGGGCTTGGACTGTGTGAGCCTGGAAGGTTAACTCGGGGTCTTTGTCCTTTACTCTCCTTCTTTGCTGCGTGGGGATGTCCGAGCATTCCTTGGAAGAGAGCAAATACACAGTATAATCATCCCTGCGCAGAAACCGGGGCAGTGGGGAGCTGACCTTGACCCTTCACAGAAGGGGAGCCGACCCCAATCTCTTCACAAGAAAAGGGACTCATCCTGATTCCTCCATGGGAGGGAGAATAAGGGCTGACCCTGATCCCGACATAGAAGGGAACAGAGGGGCTGACCCTGACCTCTGTATAGGAGGGAAGCTAACACTGACCCCTGCACAGGAAAGGAGGAGGCTGACCCTGACCCCTCCATGGGAGGAAGGAGAATGGTTGACTCTGATTCCTGCATGTAGGAGAGCTGACCCTGACCCCTGCACAGGAGGAAGAGAAGGACTGGCCCAGATCACCTAACAGAGGGGAGCTGAGCCCTGCCCAGGAGGGAGAAGAGAAGACACACCACTGGTGTCCTGTGCCCCTGCTCTACTGTCCCAGAGGGTCTTCTTAGAGGTGCAAAGCCAGCTGCTTCTACTGCTATAGCAGATCACAAAATGGCAGTCCTGGCCAGAAAGGGCTACTTTGGGTTTACAGAGCCCTGTTGGCCCCTGACACCTGGAGCTGGCGAGAAGTAGAAGCCTGTTGCTCCAGCCAGCCCTGAAGCAGAAGGCCTGAGATAAAGGCAACAGCTTCCCCCATCCTACCTCCCCAGCTGTCCTTAGCCCAGCAGAAAGATCCATGTGTTAAGGACACAGTGAACACTGGCCACTCTGCCTTCAGAATTCCAAATGATCCAGCAAAGACATCGGGGAAGCTGATTCACAGCGTGAGAAGTCACCAGCTCCAAGACCCCGGTCTTCTGAGTCCACACAAGGGTGACCCAGCCAACACATGCCAGCTGCCCATCAAACCCTGAGCACTGGGCCCAGGGCTTGAAGGTGGAATGCTGGCCTCACCTGTACCCAGCACAACAAGCTAGCAAGCAAGCAAACCATTAAAATCCCGGAAACAGGACAGGACAGGGAGCTAGCTGCAGGACAGGGGACCTGTGCCGTTCAGATCCGTCATCTATCCCTAGGGGCCCTTAGGGAAAGCCCAGGGCTGCTGTTCGTCTTCATTCTTGGTCAGCTTGTATCCCCTGGACAGTGTAAAGAGTGAAGCCAGGCCTTAGAGACAGACCCATGGAGAGGTTGGTCCAGGATGACCCCAAAATGCAAGGGCCCTGCAAGGATGCTCTGGAGTTTGTTTGAAATGTGCATTCAATGCCAACACAGCCCATTGACCTCCATGGATCCTGGTGCTGCACCCAGGCCTTGGGCCATTTCTGGGCCATTTGAGTAGTTCTGTTGATCCGCTCCCCCAAGCCCAGAGCACTGGCCTTGTGTGGGACAGAGGGACAGAAGAGGAAGGTGAGTGGGAAAGGGACAGTGAGGGTGGTGAGAGGACTCAGGACAGCAGGCCTGGGACACCTAAATGGGAGCATGGAGTGGTCTGCTCTCTGTCTGTGGAGCCTGTGGTAAGGAGTAGGCTGTCGGTGAGGGAAGAGGCCACAGGAGGACACGACCCCCCTGCGGTTAAGTAAGAGAAGGCCCAAAGATCCTCTCCATCCAAGGAGCCCAGAGGCCAGGGGAAGAGGTCCCTAGCACACACCTCTAAATAGACCAGAGAGAGTGCGGGCCCTGGACATCCCAGGATTCTCTGGGGGCAGGGTCCCAACCCAGTCCCTGTGAAGGTGATTTTTTACAATTGTAGTGATTGGAATAAGAAACGCCCAGGGCAGTTAGTGAGGCACACCTCTGGATGTGTCTGTCTGTGAGGCTCGTTTTTCTCAGAGATGAAACTGAGCAGGAAAGCACAGCCTGAATGTGGGCAGCACTGTCCCAGGGGCTGGGGCTGCAGCAGAAGAAAGGGGGAGGAACGGAAGCCAGCTGAACATAGTTCCTTCTCTGCTTTCTGATCTACCCACATGTGAGCAAGCAGCCTCACACTCCTGCGGCCACAGCCCTGAGTGGCTCCTGCAGCCACGCCTTACCTACCACAACTGACTCAAACTGGGAGCCCAAATAGACCCTTTCTCACTTAAATTTCATGTCAAGTATTTGGGCAAAGAGATGAGAAAGGCAACGGACACAGCCCTCCTCACCTCTTTCAGGAAGGTCCTGCTTTTCCTCCTGCCTCCGTCTGTGCCATGCCCCCCTGTCCTATCCCTAGGAGACTGGGATAGCAGCCATGTCCTGCCCCTCAGGTGCTCAAGATCCCTGGTGTGTGGCACCTCATCCATAATCATACTTTGAAAGCCCAGTGGTGGACTGGTGAGATGGCTCAGTGGATAAAGATGCCTGCCACGAAGGCTGACAATCTGATTGGTTCCCTGGAATCCACATAGTGGGAAGAGAGAACCAACTCCCACAAGCTGTCCTCTGACCTCTATGTGTATGTTCACACACACACACACACACACACACACACAAAGTAAAAAAATGTAAAAGTCAAAAGCTAAGGTTAGGTAGAAATGAGGAACAGTCCTGTTGTGATGAGTTTGGAAACGGGTGGCATTAAACTGAGACCCAGGGATAAAAAAAAGAAAAGAAAAGAAAAAAAACACCTTCTAACTGTTCACTGCGGTGGTCAGCTTTAGTTGTCTTCGCAACACAACTTAGTCTCCCCTGAGAAGAGAGTCTCAAACGAGGGACTGTCTATTGGGTTATCCTGCCTTGATTGTTAACTGGTGTGGGAACGCACAGACCACTGTGGGCAGCACTGTTGGTGAGGCAGAGGGGAGACGATAGGAGAAATGGAGCTAAGAGAGGCACACGAGTATGTGCGTACGCATCCATCTCTCTCTACTCTTGACTGTGAATGTGAGGTGACTAGCTGCTTCAAGCTCCTGCCGCTCTGACGTCTAAAGGGATGGACTGTAAGCCAGGACTGTGGGCTAAAATAAGCCCTCTTCTTCCCCAAGTCACATGCTGTCAGGGTGTTTTATCACAGCCACAGAAATGAAACCAGCAGAGTCACTAAGAGAGCTTGTGGAGCCGGGCAATTCATTGGCAACTCCGCTCTTCCCGGGGTCAAGAGGACCCAGGTAGGGACAGTTGATGAGACACGGTGTCCCCTCCTTCTGTGGGGCTAGCTTCCCTCACATGTCTTGGGCACTCTTGGAAGCTTCCTGAAGTTCGTTCTGCTTCTCAGACTGTGGGGGTTTATGCTCTTAGAGACGCCCCACACATACAACCATTAAAATCCCCTTATAGGTGAAGCCCTGCCCCTGGCTACCATAGCCCTTCTCTGCCAGTCAATACAATCTGCTTGGTAGCCACTTGTGTTCTCAGATCAACTGGGGGCCATGAGCAGCAGTGGGGCGGCCCAGATCCATTGCCTGATCCTGGCTTCTGGCCCTCCAGTTCCTCCTACAGACCCCAAGCTCTCTTCCCTACAGATCTGCCACGGTTTCGTGCCCATTTAATTCCTAAGGGTCTCAACGAAGTTCAAGAAGGTTACCGAGGATAAAGGTTTATGCATGTCTCTCTGTGCTGGAGGTCTCCCTGTGTGGCATCAGCTGCAAATCCCCACGCCCATGCAGAGGTCCCTCAGCTCCCTTGTGCTGCTGGAGCCACACCAGGCTGCAACACTCGACACCCTGTCTCTATGGCACCCACCGCTGCAACACAGTGCAGGGACTGGTACTCAGAGGTAAGTCAGCCAGGCAAAAAGAAAGGGGTGTGGATTGGGTGGAGAAAGGCTTCCAGGGGGGGGTTGAAGCATGCACAGTGACATTTTCATGGTATCAGAAGCTGGGAATGTGAAAGAAACATCCTAGCAAAAGACACAGCGGGTACCAGGAGCCTGTTCTCAGTCACTACGTCAGAAACACAAACCACAATCTGGAGTCTCTCTGCACGAAATCCCGAGGCACGAAATCTCCGCACGAAATATCTCAACAGCAGCAATGTACCAGATAACCCCACTTTTCTCAGCAGTCTAGCTGAGATCAACACCGTTTCTTTTATTCCAAGCTGAATAAAAGAAACTAACACTATCTCTTGCATCGCCCAGTAAACACATCTCTGTCTGTGCATGTAAGTGAGTTATAGGATGGTACAGAGCTCAAGATTTCAGAGGGGAGCTGATGGACACGTAAACAGGGTCTGTGTGGATGAGATAAGGAATTAAACAAGCGGCAGAGAAGCTGAAGCTGTAGACGGAGTGCAGGGGTCTCCACCCCAGGCTGCAGGGGCAAACGGACGGAGCCAGGGTCCAGATGGAAGAGCAAGCAGACATAAGGACCACAGCCAAACAGGTGGACAGGAAAATGGGCTGGCAGCCCAAAAATGGGCTGCATCGATAGCCGTGATCAAGTCAAGGTGAACAGTTCATATGAAATGACAGACAGACTGATGGGAGGCGCTGTCATAGCGGGGCCGGGGCCAGGCACAGGAGTTACGCCCTTTCCTTGGTCTGGTGTGTACAACAAGTTCTTGGGCCTGGTTCCTTGATGTGATTTTTATGCATCCACAGGCTCCCACAGTCTCAGTTCCTATCAGTGAATGTATAGGGAGGCTCCCTTGCATTCTAGAATAGGTCATTTATCAGTGCTGTGTTGGCGGTGCAGAGTACGGGGTGCTGCTCACATGCCCAGCCAGACATACAAGTCATCTTCCGTTCTTACAACAGAGTCAAAAACTACCTGTAAAATAAAGTTTCACAGAGCAGGGCACAACCCTCCACCACCATCACTCCCCCAAAACCACTGTTTTACGCGATAGGAGTAACTCAGGACACAGTATCTTCTCAACAGAGCCCAAATCTCTCCCGGAGTCTGAGGCCCGCTAGTCAGCTGTCTCTAACAAGAGAGAATGCCCTGTGATAGTGGGTGGACCTATAGTGAGAGCCAGGGACAGGAGGAAGAGAGAGGATAGCTGTGAGCCAAGGGACACAGCAGCCTCTGCACTAGAAAAGGCACCAGCCTGGCCACACTCCAGCTTTAGCCCAGTGGGACCCAGCGGGACTGTAATATTGGGGATCTCTGCAGCTAGCAGGCTTCCCTTAACGATGCCATACAGCCCAGGCTTACATCTGCAAGCCTGGCTCTCCCCCATACGCACCTTTGAATACTGCAGCTTCTTGGCTGGCCTCCTAGAGGTGTGGCTAGGAGCACCTCACACTCCACCTGCCCCAGGCAACACCAGGCAACCCCGCTGCACTCGGTCAGATTTGGCTAGGCAGCCTCTGAGGTTCCCATTCGTTCTACAACCTGATGGCATCAGGCTTCAGCACAGGGCACTAGGCTTCAGCACAGAGCCCCAGCTGCCCCACTCCCCACCTTTCTGCCTGCCCAGGCCCCATCCTTGCACCCCTGCCTCTCCCAGCAGTGTCTCCTCAGCGTCTTATTACAGAAGCAGCAAAAGAAACTAAGACAGGGCCTGTGGCTTTATTTACTAACTCTGTCAGTTAGGGGAGGTGCATATTACAGGTGCTGGCCCTTCACCCACCTGAGCCCATGCAAGAGCCAGGAGGAAGCTGGTCTATGCGCCTGCTGACCAGCAGAGGGCACCTGCCCTATTCTGACAGCTTTCCTGCCTATAGCCCCTGGATGCAATTTGTAGATGGCCACTGGGTGGCACCATTATGCCACATATACTCGCTGGAAAGCTTGTTGATTGTGCCCACTTCTGGACAGGGGGCAAGCCTGGAACCCAAAGCCCTTATCTGGACTTGGGCCCCTATGGGCGGCTCGGCAGGTGGGTGGCGGGTAGACACCTGAAGGAGCAGGCCTGGGCCTGAGCTTCCTATGCAGAGAAGGACCCAGGATGCTGGACCCCTCCTGGAGAAGACTGTCCCTGTGCCCACTACAACAGGTGGGACCCATGATGCTGAGGATCTGGAAAGGGACAGCCTTTGCCCATCTTGCTCCCTGAGTATATCTCCCTGTCTGTAGCCTGGGGTCTCTGGCTCTGGCTCAATCTTATCCACTGGCTCCTGTATCTGGGGGTTCTTGAGCCCTTACCTCTGAAGAGCTTGAGAACCCCTGATGGGGCTGCTGAGTGAATCAGGGAGGGGGGCACGGGGGACAGGTCCGAGTCCAGCCCTGAGCCAGAGCCCAAACAAGGCAAACAGTCCACAGCATTCCTGGGAGGTTTGGCCTGAGCCCTCTCAACAGAGAGGACCAGGAACTTGGGGGTCTTACAACGAAGCAGACAAGTTGATGAATGAGTACCGGTTGCCTTCTTAGTGAGGGCAGACAGAGGCCCAATACAGGCATGGACTTGCCAGGCATGAAACACCAGTCTGGCCTTTCTTGGGCCAGGTGCAGGAAGCTAAGTCCTTCTGGCCTTCCATGCCCTGTGAAGTTCTACACACAGGAGCTGGCAAGCAGCATTTTCCACCAAACTCCTTGGCCTTTCCCTGTGTATGTGCCGCCCAGGCTCTATGGGGCAGGGCTTCTTGTATATCTCAGACCTGGGACCCCATTCAGGATACACTCAAATCTGCTTTCCATCCTTATGCCCCAAAGGAAGTCCTGATGGCTACATCTCCTGTCCCCCGGAGTCATCCCTTTGTTCCTGGGCATTTTCCAGCCAATCCAAGCCACAGTGGTCTTAACTCCCTGTGTTAACTATCCATTTTTTTCCTTTTCTTTCTGTTTTGGCTTTTTGAGATGGGGTTTCTCCATGTAATCCTAGATGTCCTGGAACTTGCTTTATAGACCACCAGGCAGGCCTCAAACTCACAGGTCCACCTGCCTCTGCCTTCCAAGTGCTGGGGTTAAAGGCGTGCACCACCTCCGCCCGGCTGCGCTCCTTCTACTCTCTCTGTGTTCCCAGAGCTCTTCTAGTCCTGCACATCTAAATCTTCTTGGGCACAGCCACAGAGCACAGCAAGCCTCCAGCTTTGTCTCCATAGCTCTCCCTCATTCTATGTGGACTGTCCATCTGCCTCCTCCATAAGGGTCCTGCTAAGATGTCCTTGTCACAAGTGTGGGGACAGTTGAGGCACCTTAGAGGCCCAGCACACTTCTCTACTCATGTTTTCCCAGGGTCTTCTTTCTCGCCATGGCAACACCCTGAGGACCTGTACGAAGCCGTATGGCTCCAGCAACAGTCCTGTCCCTTGATACCCTGCATCAGTTGGCTCCAGTACACTGCTTCCTTGAATTTGTCTGGAATCTGTCTGCACTCTGCCTTTGGTCCTGTCTGATCTGTCGGATCTGCCTGTCAGTCCTCGGTCTTTCATCCTTTGTCCTGTTGGGTGCCAGCTTCTGCACCTTTGGTCCTGTCTAGGACCTGAGATGAATCCAACATCCTCATCTTACCACTGAGTCGGCCTTTGTGTAGGGTGGCTTGCTGGAGGTCACAGGACTGGCAGGTGGCAGAGCTGGGTTTTGACTGCTGACCTCATCCTGGGTGCCTGCTGATGGCCACAGCACCTCCTATAAGAGGCCTCGGCTCTTTGGGAAGCTCCAAGTCCATCCCCTCCCAGGACACCCTGCAGGGAGATGTCAAATGAGGTGAGGCCTGGTTCCCATTAGCTGGAGAAAAGCATGAGTCACTGCAGGATCTAAACGCAAAGGCTGTTTTGTAACAAACAATGTGGCAGCTGAGGGCGCGGAGGCGCCAGTGCACAGATCCGCAGCCTGGAGAAATCCGGGGTTCTCAGAACAAGTGGGGTTTCAAGCCAGGAAGGAGATCAAAACTTCCTGGAGCCCTTGGAGAAGGCATGACACCAATGTACACATGAAAGACGTGTCTGTAGTGGACCTGGGGCAGGAGGGCAGAGGTAACCCACAGAGCCCCAAAGAGGGTTGGGGACCTTGTCCTTGGAAAGGCGAGGTACTGACTGGGGCTGAGCTGAATGATTCTGAACTGTGAGAAGAAAACAGCTGTTTTGAGGGCTCATGACGACGGTCACCAACATCACACAGCCACGAGACACTGTGGACCAACTGTGGGGGGCCTCTTCATCTTCTAGATGAAGGGGACAGTTGTCACACTATAGCAAGAGGGGCATCTGAGTGCCTCCTTGCAAAATGGGCTGTGGGCCCCTGCCCCAGGGCCAATAATGCTTCCAGTGATATGGCTGCAGCATGCTGTTGCTATGGGTGACCGTTAGGGGAAAAGGTCCCCAGGGAATGCATCATCCAACAGCTCGAAGGTCCTCTTCCATCAGAAAAGTTTTCACATATGAATCCCAACACAGCTGAGCTCCGAGAGCCTGGCTGTATGCAGGGGCGATGCTCAGCATACAATAGCAACCATGAGGAGGAACACTTTGTGGCACTGGGTACCTGGGCACAAATACTGCCTGAAGAGTGTCTCCAGTGTGAGCTTCAGGTTGCCCATGTTTCTGTCAGTGTGAAGTGCTGCTGCTTACAGAAAGCCGTGGAGAGGGCTCTCCATTTATGTCTCTCTGGGCTGGTAACACTAGTCGCCCAGCTTTGAACCCTGTGCGCTATGTGTCAGATTCCTGGAGCAAATGGGACAAGTGGCCTGACACCTGTAGTCCAGGTATGGGTGGAGACATGCTCTCTGGCTGGGCTAGCTCCAGGGTTTTCTGCATTTATGTGCACGTGTGTGTGTGTGTGTACCAGTGGGTTGGGTTCTGGACACTCTGTGCCAGTGTGACTGCATCTGAGATTCACACCTGCCACAGGAGCCCTATTTCCAGACATTCTGGCGTGCTGGCGGGTATGGGTGGGTTGAGCATTAGTGGACTGGGGATTCCTTTCTTGTAACCTGGTATGGGCAGAGCAGGGCTTTCTTTGGTGGCTTTTGCCAGTGATGGGAGGTGGCTTACTAATGGTCAGGAAAGAAGGCCTTGGCAGGAAAAGCTGCAAATTCCGTGCAGTGGGCGAGGCTTCTTCTGGGGAAAGAGGGGAAGGGGAGAGGGAATCAATGGCCCGCAAGCATGCGGCTTTCTCTCCTGTGCACCGGGCAGGTCCAGCAAACCACTTAAAACCCCATCACGCTGACAGCTATGCTCAGAAATAGAAACGTGATTTTTTTTTATGGCATTTACTGTTCAGACTTATCCACTCAGCTGAGTAAACAAGACCCCACAAGGAACCGTTTTGATCCTCAGGGTGCCCTGTCGTGTCTGAATTATATCCACAGTGGGTGACTGGCCTGCCACACAGCAAGACTCCTGGAAAGTGATATGAAGATTGTGTTCATGATCCTGCAACCCTGCTCAGACTCCGGGAAACTGTCCCGTCAGTCCTGCAGCCTTTACTGCTGGGGGTGGAAAGCACCCCCCAGAAGGACCAGGGCTCGCTTGTCTTTCGCTGACTCCACCCAGGGAGCTCACATTTATCTGCTTTTCCGACAACCTGTGAAGAACCATAGTGCAGTGAGAAAGAAGGGATAATCAAGAGTCATAGTGTCGTAACACCAAAGCGCCAAGGACCAGGAGAGGAGGCCGGTGTTCGTATTCCCAGGACACAGCGAACCCTACTGTCTGGGCATCCTGGGTGAAGCTGTGTTGGCTGCCCACCTGTTGAAGGGGCATCATCAGAAGGTCGCGAGCTCATCACCTGCAGGGACACTCAAGCACGGTCGGATCCCATGTCCACTGAGAAGGCTGTAGGAAGCCCTGTTGGGGACTGAGGTTGTTGGGTGCAGGGACATAGCAGGGGTCACTGAGACTTGTCCTAAGCTCTGATGGGGTACTCAGTCTTGTTGGCCACCTGCTGCTCATGTGTTTCTGCCGAACCTCCTGCTTTAAGGAAGAGCCGTGGATCAGTGGACCCGTCAATCCTGTCACCTGTCTTCCCCGAGGTCTGAAGGTCTAGGTGGGAATCCTCGGGGTTGTCGATATGGCCTCCCAGCAGGGCCCATGCACTGTACTGGCGGAAACGTGGCAATGAGGCAGCTGCTGACTGTCCTGGCAGGGGAGTGGGTACAGCAGGGGCCTGGCAATGCAGGCTGCTTAAGCCCGAGGGCCTCCAGGGCCTGCTGCTCCTGCCAGTTCTCCTAGCACCTCCCCCTTGCCTCTCTGTGGACCTGTGTAGACCAAAGTTCTAGTTTTTTGATAGGGTACCAGAGCTGGTGAGATCAAGGACTGCTTCTGTGTACCCCTTCATCTGCACAAGTATCAGGGAACAGATATTTGTGAGGACTGTGTGGGACTAACAGAGGCCAGCGAGTGACGCCCATGTCCAAGCAAGACAGTCCTACTACCCGATTGAGACATCTGTTGCCAAGCTCTCTGCTGAAGCCATATCACTCCTTTGGCATTTATGTGTGTATGAGCATGTGCCACGGTGCTTGTGAGGAAGTCAGAGGACAACTTTTGGAAGTCTCTCTTTCACCGTGTGGATCCTGAGAATCAAACTCGGGTCATTAGGCTTGGCAGCAAGTGCAGTTACCTGTTGAGCCATCTCAAGGATCCAAGCTCATCACTTCTGACAAGGGAACTGCCACGCCCCATTTACAGATAAAGAACTTGATGTTCAGAGAGGTTTGAGCCTGAGCACCGTACAAGCTCAGGGAACAATGCTGACCCAACTCATCTTGCAGGATCAAAGAATAGAGTTGGCTGCTCTCATGAACACTTTCTTCCCAATGACACACTTGCTAAAATACAAAGCTTGGGCTTCACCAGCTGGTTGGTGGTGCCAGGTGTTTGGTGGTCCAGAGGAACTTTGCAAAAGCCCAGGGGTGTCTCAGAACCTGCCCACGCCTCTCCCTCTTCTTCCAGATCATAGCAGCATTGTCTGTGTGTATCTGAAAGCAGAGGCTGTGTCTCTAGGCCAATATCAGGACCTTCAGTCTGCTCAGAGCAGGGATCCTCTGCCCAGGACAGGACAACATGGAGCAGCACAGAATGAGACATGGCAAACGCGAAGATGCTTGGATGGAGGTCTCCAGAAAGAACTACAGAGAGGAAAAAACAAAAAAGGGAAAATGCAGGAGGCCTGGGAGGAAGAAGTGGACATTTTAAAAAGGGTCATCATGGGAGAAGGCTGAATCCAGGGGCACCTTGGTTTCAAGTCATGTGGACCTGAGTCGTGTGTCTCAGGCAGAGGGGACCTGTACGAAGGTCCCAGTGAACATGTACACGGGTGTAAATATGTATGCATAGATGTGTGCATGTGTGTGTTTGTGTGTGCATGTCTGCATAGCATGAGACTGTCTTAGGAGCATGAGGATGGTGATGCATGCAATTCCTGTAGTTGAACCATGACCCAGAAGCTTAAAGTAAAATGACAGTGATTTCTCATAGTCCCTGGGACCAGAGGCCTGGAATCAGCATTCCTGGCTAGTCAAGGTGGCAAAGTTGAAGTGTAGATAGACAGGTTACTCTCTCCAGAGGCTCCAGAGATGAGCCCTCCTGCTTACTCCAGCTCCTGGTGGCCCAAGCTTTGGCCTATACATACAGTTTTCCTCACGTGCATGGCCTACCTCAGGTGCCCTCTGACAAAGACATTTGTGACCACACTTAGGGCCACATGGGCAACCCAGGCCACTGTGACCCTCAGACCCCATACTTCATGCTGTACACAGCTTTTTCTCATAAATACGCAGTATTTGTGGGCTCCAAGTATTAGGATATAGATCTTTGGAGTCATTTTCCAGACAACCAGCCCCAGGAATAGTGGCCATGTCCTAGGGCAGAGTCCTGTGTGGTGGCAGCAGGTACCCAGCAAGCTTTGGAGAACGTGGCTCATTGGGGCACGCCACCTGTAGCAGGGGCACATGAGAACTTACAGTGGGATCCTCTGACCACACATCCCTGCTGACACAATGCCCATGCTGGAACACCACCCTGTGTCCAGAGACCACTGTCCACAGCACACAGCATCGGCACCCTGCTTCTTGCAGACACCCCAAGTCGGTCTGCAGACACCCGATGCTTGGGCCTCTCTCAGAGCCACATGGGGTTCCTTTAAGGGAAAAATGGGGCAGTGTGAGTGAAAACTGAGAACGAAGGTGAGTATTTGCTTACAAGCAGAGAGAATCGCAGAATTGACACATTCTTCACAATTGACAAATAGCACGGATATTGGAGGGGAACAAATGGAAAAAAAAACATGTGATTTTTATTAGCAGTCTGGCAGGTAATAAAAATGAGACTTGTGCTTTCTCTGCCGTATTTTGTCTGTCTGATCCTAAGCCACCCTTTCCCATGACAAGCCTGCGATATCATTTGCAATACAAAGACAAGCAAGATAGCTTGGCCTCCCTCGGGAGCCTGATGCAAATTTGGTTTTGATTATTGCTGGCTTTTTAAGGAAAAGAAAAACAATTTGCTTTGTTTTATTTTGCTTTTAGTTTAAGAACTCATGACAATGAGAAAGGAAGGAAGGAAGGAAGGAAAAAGAAAGGACAAAGTGTGTTTCCCCATCACGCTCTCTGGACCCTTCACCCACTATTAACTAGGCTATCAATCCGGGAGCCATTCCGGATGTCCTGACACCTCTTCTCCGAAATGAAGGCTGGAGCAGATCTGAGACCTATTTTCCTCGCTCCTCGGGATGGCTCTTCTTGGCTTGGTTGTTCACAGTTACTGGCTTTCTGGCACATTCCAGCCATTTTACCTAATTCTTTTCCTCTCAGCTCTTTAAGAGATAAATTTAAAGTTGACAATGTGGTATCTTTGATGTGAACCAAGCCAGGAGTCTGTGCTTTCTCACTTGCTTCATAGACGTGCTCGGAACTGTCTTAGCAAATTACGGCTCTCACAGCACCCTGGAAACCCGTCAACTCTCTGAAGCGCGTCCAGTTCTTCCAGGCCTCTGCATGCGCGCTCAGCCCTGCGGCCTGAGCAGTCCGGTGAACAGGGCTCCAGCCCCTTGCCCTGAGGAAGGGCCTGGCCGGCCTCTGTAGCCCAAAGCACAGGGCCACTCGCTTTTGCTCAACACCAGGCCCAGCACCTTTGCCATCCACATGCTAATGTTTCTAAGGAAGCTTCCATCCTTGCCCCTGACTCCCCAACACTACTGGTCCCACGCAGCCAGCTGTCCCACGGCAGTATCACTCTGCTAAGTAAAGCAGGCAGTTTTCCTCATCAGCCAAACATAGACCCTTGGCTACTCCCTGCATGATGGGGTCACAGTCATTATTCTATCTGTGCAGATCCAATCCAGGGTACCCGGTGCTAGGGTTTTTTATTTTTTTTAGGGTGTGTGTGTGTTTTGTATGGTTTGGGTTGGTTTTTCAAGACAGGGTTCCACTGTGTACCTCCGGATGTCCTGGAACTCACAGAGACCTGCCTGCCTCTGTCTCCTGAGTGCTGGGATTAGCAGCCTGCACCACTACCACCCAGCTGTACCTGGTACTAGGAAGAGCCTGGCCCCTCAACTCCTCAAGCCCCCTTTGCCACGCTGGAATGTGGAGGGGCCAGGTGGCCTGTGTCTCTGCTAATGGGGGAGAAGCCTGGAGCAGGGCCCTGTGTCCTGGTCAAGCCCCTTGCAAGAGGAGACGACCTAAACTAGGCTTCTTTAATCAGGAAGGTAGACCCTTTAGGCATGATGCAGTGGCATCCTTCTGAGCAACCCAAAGCATGTTACTTACTTCCCTGCCCTCTCTGGTGAAGCAGAGCTAAGAGCTGCCCCAGGCCAGGCAGAACCCCAGAGGCTCTGGCAATCCTGGGTAAATAAATGACGCTGGGATAATGGATCAGGGAGGGCTTAGGAAGCATCGTCTGCAAACCGGAGGCTATTGTGGGGAGTATGGAAATTCTTGCACCAGAGAACGGAGCACCGGCTAGTTGGTCCAACTCAAGTCAGCGGCACAGGCAGAGGCTCCCTCTCGGTGGCTAATGGGTCAGCACCAGCTGTGCGCCATTCTTCAGCAATAATCGCTTGAAGATGCTGCCTCAGAGGCGCTTCTCAGTTTCGCAGGAGCCATAAAGGCTCCTGGCCAAGACTCATGATCTCACCCTCTCCAGCCAGGGCCGTCTCTGAACATCAGAGCAGGGCCAGGCAGTCTATCAAACTAGGTGTCTAGCAGCCTGGCAGACCTGGTCATATGCCATCTGAGCACTTGGCTCTCATGAGCATCCCTGGTATACAGCTAGGGAAAGTGGGGGAGACAGACCTCCCATCTACTCAATCACCTGTGGCAGCTAAATCACACCTCACCTGCAACTGTGTGCACATTCTCGACCACAGCAAAGTGGGGTTTGTGGGAATAAAGTTTAGGCTCTTGGAGGGGTACTGTCCTGGGGTGGGGGCAGGTAGACCTGGGGTGTTGCATTGAGAGCAGAAAGCACTGTTCACAGGGACGTCAGGATGAAGAGCAACGGCCTTGGCATGCTGGCACAGCTAGAAGCTAGGAAGGGTGAGAACACTCTCCCTGGAACAAGAAGCAGAACAGGCTCTGAGTAGCGGCAGGGGGGTTTCCTGGAGGTGGTGACCACCAAGCAGATAAGGTAAGGGAAAGCTAATGGAGAAAAACATTCAAGGACTGTGAATGGCCGGCAGTGGTGGTGGCCCAGCAGTGGCACAGAGCCTGCAGCCCGCTTTCCTTGTGAACCTTTAACATAAATGTGACTCTGTAAAGCAGGTGATATTCAAAGCAAGCCATAGTAGGAAGGTGTGGGAGGGAGGAAGTGGCAGGGTTTCCAGAGGAGAATTGACAGTGCCTGGGGCCGACACATATGCACATCCAGCTGAGTCTGTTCCAGGAGGGGGCAGTATTGCCCAGTGGAGACCTGCCTGCCCATTCTAGCAGGTTCTTTTCAAGCCACCATGGGCTGATTTTTCTGGCATAGATCACGGGGATGTGGGAACAATTAGCCAGCAGACCCTCAGGTGTGTAGCACAAGGCAGGGGCCCCCCAGCCTCACCCCAAGCCCCTTTCAGCATCGGATGAAGAACAAACACAGCTCGTCAGAGACAGACTGCAGACTCCAGGAGCATCAGAGCGTGCAGACCTAGGCCTCGACCTCACTGAGGATGGAGGCCTTGAAACACAGGGAGTGCCTGCAGACCGGCCAGACACATGTGGGCACAAGATGGCCCACCTGTCCAGGGCATGCAGGACTGGGGATCCTGGAGAGCATTCTATCCTCCCCACCCATGGGTCCTGCTTCCTGCCCTCTGGTGCCTTAGAGGGATTGGCTGAGGTTGAGGCCTGAAGGGAAAATGGTGATGGGACTCAACCATACCAGGGCTTCCTTGGCCACTAGGGACCCTGGATTTCAGTCAGCAGCCTGCTCAGTATCAGTCCCCTGTCTTGGTGTTCTGTTGCTGTGAAGAGACGCCATGACCAAGGCAGCCCTTATAAAAAGAGAGCATTTAATTGGGACTTGCTTATAGTTTCAGAGGTTTAGTCTATTACGTTCATAAAAGGGAGCATGACGGCACACAGGCAGACACGGTGCTGGGGAAGTAGCTGAGAGTTCTATATCCTGATCCACAGGCAGCAGGAAGAGAAAGAGCCTGGCCCTAGCATGGGCTTTGGAGACCTCAAAACCCACCCCTGGTGACACACTTTCTCCGATAAGGTCACACTTTTCCCAACCGAGCCACGCCTCCTAACTGTTCTAATTCTTCTCAGATAATGCCACTCCTCGGCAACTAAGCATTCAGATGTATGAGCATATGAAGAACATTCTTATTCCAACAACCACACCCTCCCTACTTGTCTAAAAACAGCAAAAATCAAAAAACCAAAACAAACAAGGAAAGGTGCTGGCCTCAGCATTCCTGACTAGGAGACTCTGTGGAACCAAGGACCAGGTGACAGTTAGAAAGTAGGTTGCTTGGAAAAAGGCAAGTCCTAGGCTTGAGCTGCTAACTCTGAGGGCTCTGGAGGCTCTAGGAGGTGGTGGCTGGCCGGAGGAAGCAGGTGACTGGTCCTCCAGAGCATCTTGTCCCTGGTCCTTTCCTATTCCTCTTTCTGCTTCCCGACCTCCACTAGAGGAGAACCTTCTGCCACACACTCCTGCCACCGTTATTCTCTGCCCAGACACCGGGGGCCAACCAACCATGGGTGGAACCTTCTGAGGACAAGAGCCAAACTAAAAGAAAGCCTCCCCCTAAATTGTTCCTATCAGGTTTGGTCAAAGCAGGGAGAAAAGTTCCTATGATAATTACCCTTCCTATAAAATGGGAATCCTCATGACACCCACACATGAGTTGCTTCCTTAGGCTACTGCACGTGTGTGTGTGTGTGTGTGTGTGTGTGTGTGTGTGTGTGCGCTAGAGAGAGTAAACACTGCTGCCCAGCCCCAGCTTCGCCGGGAAACACCAGCACCAGAAGCAACAGCATCCATACCAGCACACTCAGTCCCTTGGTTTTGACTTCCATAAAAGAAACCAAGACCCCTTCCTCCATGGAGAACTTCTGGTTCTAACAAGCAATGTAGAAAAGAGTCAAGGGGCCTGCAGCCATCTGGTTGGAAAGTCAGGAGGTGTTGAAAAAACGAGAGGGACATGTCTCAGGGACACAGAGGCCACCATGGAGGAAAGAGAATATAATTTGAGCATGGAAATCAACAATGGTAGTCATGGATTAACCTACAGAGTAGACTAGAAACCTCGCTTTACAAATCAGGGAACAGCTCGTCAGAAGCAAGATGAACAATGGGTATTCCTGAGACCTAAATTCATGGTACTCTGAAGTTCCTCCCTGAAAATCCCTTGTTAATTACACAAATGAAAAAGTAACTTGAAGCTGGGCATGGTGGCTTTAATCCCAGCACTTGGGAGACAGAGGTAGGCAAATTGCTGTGAGTTTCAGCCCAGTCTGGTCTACAGAGTAAGCTCTAGCGCATCTATAGCTACATAGTGAGACTCTTGTCTTAGAAAAGAAAAAAAGACAAAAAGACAAGACAGACAGACAGACAGGAAAGAAACAAGAAAGAAAGAAAGAAAGAAAGAAAGAAAGAAAGAAAGAAAGAAAGAAAGAAAGAAAGAAAGAAATGCAATACAGTGTTCATGTGTGACTTTCCAGGCAACAAAAGCAAGTCTAGAGCTAGCACTAGAATGACTTTAGATATTTTGTTTTTAGATTCTTTTTTGAGACAGAGTTTTTCTGTGTAATAACCCTGGCTGTCCTGGAACTTGCTCTGTAGACCAGGCTGGCCTCGAACTTACAGCCATCTGCCTGCCTCTGCCTCCCAAGTGCTGGCATTAAAGGCGTGCACCACCACCACCACAGGCTCACACCTAAAGTTTCATCTGCTGTCAATTAAGCCTTCTTCTCCATCCTGGGAAGGCCACCCTCTGAAGCATCATGGAGAGTTAACCATGCATACCTTGCATACCTGATGTCTGCAGCTTTGCCAGGGTGCCTCTATGGTGATTCTTGGGAACCATAAGACTGAAGAGAGGCAAGTCCCCACATTGTTGATAGGAATCAGTAAAGCCTTTAAAAGCCTTAAAAGGGCTGGTGAGATGCTCAGCGTTAGAGGCTCCTGCAACCAAGCCTGAAGACTTGAGTTGGATCCCAGGACTCACATGGCAGAAGAGAGTACCAACTCCCACAAGTTGGCCTCGGCAGGATTTTTTTTTTTTAAGTAGCTAATTTTGTGTATGTGCACACAAAAAAATTAGTTACTTCCTTTTTAAAAGCCTGCCAAGTGCAATTCACTGACAACAGGAGCTTGCCATGGGACATGTCTCTGCCAAGTGCTCTGACCCTGGGACTGTAGAACAGTAGATGAAATCTGGGTGTGGGTTTGTTGCTCCCTGTGTGGGATGACATCATACCCTGTCTCTCTCCTCCTGTTCTTCTGCTGGGGTTTGCATCCTAAGCAGCTCGGAACCACTGCACTCAAACTCGCTATATCCAACTACACCAGTCTGGAAGCTGGATCCCAGAAGATGCTCTGACAATCTGCCTTGGTGGATTGACTGAGGACTGGAGACTCAAGCCTTTGTCTGACTCCCTGTTGCTGGGGTCCTGTTGGCCTTTCCCACAGTGCCAACCACTAGTCCTTCCACTGGGCTCATGTCGCTGAAAGCAGAACCTAAGACCCTGGAGCTGATATTCATGATGCTAGCCAGGCCTGTGCAGCGGCTGGTCCCTTCCAGCAAAGGATCCCTTGACCCTGGCAGCCCTGTATGTCCTTCTCTGCAACACAGCAAACATGTCTTCTCTCTCCTCCCTCTTCTCCATTGCACTCTGCTCACACGCTTTCTAGGCGAGGGGACGTCTGCACGAGCACAGATGCCTGGCTCCATGTTCTGGATGAGACCCAGTGTCACATCAGGGCAGCTCTGGAGCAGGAACTGTGAGTGGGATGGAAGGGAAATTTGTCATAAGGAAGTCGGAGACGCTCCACGCAGGATGGTTAACACTCCATGATGCTTCAGAGGGTGGCCTTCCCAGGATGGAGAAGAAGGCTTAGTTGGCAACAGATGAAACTTTAGGTGTGAGCTTGTAGTGGTGGTGCACGCCTTTAATGCCAGCACTTGGGAGGCAGAGGCAGGCAGATGGCTGTAAGTTCGAGGCCAGCCTGGTCTATAGAGCAAGTTCCAGGACAGCCAGGATTATTACACAGAGAAACTCTATCTCAAAAAAAGAATCTAAAAACATAAACAAAAAAAGAACCCAAAACAAACGAACAAAGCTGTCGGTGTGAAAGTATCAAGGTTTGAGCCACCTCTGCCCAGCTATGGACCTGCAAACGTCTGGAGCATGGAGGGTGTCTCAGTGAGGGTTTCTACCTCTGTGATAAAGAAGGATTTCTTTCTACTTACAGCTCACAGGTCATAGTCCACCACTGAAGGGCGTCAGGGCAGGAACTCAAGGTAGGAACCTGGAGGCGGGAACTGAACTGAAGACTACGGAGGAATGCTGCTTACTGGCTTGCTCCCTGTGGTTTGCTCAGCCTATCTTATGCCACCCAGAACCACTAGCACAGGAGTTGTGGGCTGGTGGGCAGCAGCTACAGTGAGCTGGGCCCTCCCACATCAATCATTAATCAAGTCAATAGCCCACAGACTTGCCTGGAGCCATTCTTACAGAGAACTTTTCTCACTTAAGATTCACTCTTCCTGCCGGGCGAGGGTGGCCCGCGCCTTTAATCCCAGCACTCGGGAGGCAGAGGCAGGTGGATCTCTGTGAGTTCGAGACCAGCCTGGTCTACAGAGCTAGTTCCAGGACAGGCTCCAAAGCCACAGAGAAACCCTGTCTCGAAAAACCAAAAAAAAAAAAAAAAAAGATTCACTCTTCCTCCTACTTTGTGCCAAGCTGACAAACAAACACCAAGCACCACAGTGGGAGATGCCAATGACAGACCGATGAGCTACCAGTTTCCTGGGCAGCCTCAGGCAAGCTGCCACACCTCTCTGGGACTCCGTTGAGTTGGCTTCATAGGTCATCCAGGTGAGCAGGTGACCTAACACCCAGGAGGCCAACAGATAAAGGAACTGGCCTCTGGTTCACTGTCCTTTCTCAGAAACCAAACACAGGAACTCAATCAAGATTCCTGGAGGGAAGGTATAAAGGAGGGTGGTGGGAAGAAAGAAAAAACAAGGAAGGATGAAGGAAGAGGAAGAAGAAGAGAAGGAAGAAAATAGAACTCCTGTTGTTCACGGGGAGCTCAGTGCATCATGGTAACCATTCCTCTGAGCATCAAAGACCTCAGTGGCTGGATGGACCATCCTCAAAAGTGAGCACCTGAGAAACAAGAGTTCTGAGAGGCAATGCTCTTGGAAACTCTCCTGTGACTTAAATTCCTTCCAGGATGAAGAGCCAGTGCCTAGGGACCAGCTTCTCCCAGAGCTGAGACCCAGGGGACAGCACATGGAAGATGGTCCAGAGAGACAGCCCAGGGGATATCTATGAGG
>NW_004949103.1:1289316-1343434 GCF_000317375.1 Microtus ochrogaster
GATGGTCCAGAGGGACAGGCCGGAGGATGGTCTGTGGTGGAGAGTTCTCAGTTTTGCCAAGCCAACACTGTCGTCATTGCTCTTCAGGTGACTGGCAGCTTGAGACACGCTTTTCCGGGGCATTGAACTTGGGGCGGTGTTGACGTGGTTTTCCCGGACTTATTTCTATTTAAACCAGCTGACCTTCAGAACTGAATCTTCCATAATGCAAGAGCTCTTGAAGAGAAATCAATCAAAGCATGAAGAAAATGGATTTGTGTTCTCATCTTCAGGGGCAGGTATTTCTTTAAAGTGTTCCATGTTTTAATCACCGGTTGTATGTCCATGAATAAGCAGACTCGTGTGTGAAGAATTTGGGTGTCCCAACGTGTTCAGTCCTGAAATCAAATTTCAACTCTTCTTGTGACTGTGTGGCCTTAAATGGGTTCCATAACCTCTCTGGGCCTGTTTTCTCTTCAATAAAGGGGGGCTACCCTGCTACCATACCAGGGTTTGGATTATGGGAATTTTTTCTCCACAATTCCTCTTTGCTGCAGTGGTTTCACCTCGAGGTGCAGCGTGGGAAGAGGTATTAAATTCATGCACAGACACAGGTCCCCAGGGCCTCTACCCTTTGAACCAGACACATGATGGAGGATCATATGGCCCCAGCTGCTCCAGTAACCAGGAGAAAATGTCCCACCCTCTGTAGCCAGGATGGGTGACCCTGGCTCACAGGGTAACTAGCAGGGGAGCCTGGGTAGTCAGGACAGGACAACGGCATGGGCTGAGTAGACTCTGGAGCTCTCCACCTGTTAGAGTGGATGAACACCATCAAAGACCTGCTAAGGTGTCTGTTGAAGCCATCAGACCCAAAGGCCCCTTCAGTAGCTGCACACCCTGAGTTGGCTTATGGGTACTGTCTAGCCAGGCATGGGGTGGGGACCCAGGGAAACACACCTGCCCACCCTTCCTCGGGACTGCTTTGTTTTGTCAACCCAACTCAAGCTAGAGGAAAGCTATGGTCTTGCTCATCAGTCCCCGTACAGAGGGGGAAACTGAGGCTCCAGGGCCAGGTGTGGCACAGCCTAATACAGTGTGGGTCTCTCTCTGGTGAGGCGATCCGCAGGTTAATGCAGAGAGCCAGGACATGTGCAGACACACACACACACACACACACACACACACACACGTTGTGTTGTGTTGAGGGGAGGAGGTGTAACTGTTACCCAAGCTCTGAGAAGGGCTTGTTACCAAGAATGGGAACACAGGATTTTACAATAAGCACTGGTCTGAGGTAGTCAAGGCTAGCCCAGGTTCTCCCAAGGCAGAGGCCACTCTGTTTCTCCCCACTGACCTGACCTGAATGTTTGCCTTTGGCCCAGGCTGGAAGGCTGGGTGCCCTCTGCCGGTTGTGGAAGAGAGCCATCATGCTACCTGGGCATTCTTCAGGGAAGAAAGAACATCAGAGTCTTGGGCAGAGGCTAGGGCAGGGCATCAGTGTCCAGAGGTGAGGCCCTCAGAGGCAGGCCCCGTTGGGCTCTCCAAGCCCACTTGTGCCTCCTGCTTGCTTCTTGCTTCCTTGCTTATTTCTTTTTGAGCAAGGACCACGTTTTCATTTTCCACCGGGTCACACAAAGTATGCATTGAGCACTTCTTGGGCCTGGCTGCCTGAGGCAGGGATGTGGGACACATTTCAGGGGGGTTCTCATATTTCAAAACCTAGAGATACTGCTTCCTCTGCTCAGACCCTGAGCACAAACAGGCCTGGAAGCTTCTCCGAGTTTCCCACTTGGCAGTTAGGGAATGGCTGTTGTGTCGGGGTGGGGGTATGGCCTAAGAAGCCCTTCTCTCCCCTACTCCCACTTCTTGGCCATGCCTAGCAAGTCCCAGGGTCACCTCCTTGTGAGAAGCATAGACTAGCAGATGCTGCAGTGAGTAGGGCCTCCAGTTCTGGACCTGGGTGCCACCAACTTGGACTGGGGAGTAGGGCAGCTTAGGAGGTAATCCACCCAAACAGAATCCCTAGCCAAATCTGCCTGGACCCTCAGGGCCCATGGAGGAGAAGTGCAAGGGAGAAACACTGGCCCAGAAGAGCTGAGAATAGCACCAGAACCTGGACTGCTATAGAAGAGAACAGGGCAGTGGGCTGGGGTGGTACCCACAGAACCTGGCAGTTCTGTAGGTGGAAGTTTTGTTCTTGCCTTTAGCACACCACAGGTCCATCAGCCAGGCCAGCCTGCGGGAGCTCACTGTAGGAGACCTGAAGGATGGGAAGCCTAGGGTGGGAGTTCTACTCAGCATGAAATCTTCAGACTCCTCTGCTAAAACCCCTTTCTCCTTCCACGGGCCCCCGGGGAGTCAGAGGCTGTCTGAGGAGTTGTGTTGCTGATAGAGAGGCATGGAAGTGAAGGGGACCTGCATTCTTGTGGCAGAATGAGAAGCCATTCTTGCTATGGAAGATCTGCAAATCCCTGTGTGGAATACTGGTTTTCAGCCCTGTGATCCTAGACCTGAGTGTGGGTCTAGACTCTGGGTACAGGCACCAACCCCTGTCCTGCCTGGTGTGCCTGGTAGGCACCCAGCAGAAGCAAGGCTGGCCTAGGCAGTAAGACCACCTGCCAGAAGAGTGACCGGCAGAGGCAGAGGCAGTGAGGCCTGAGCCAGAACCACAACCCTGCATGACTTCTTTAGAAGCACCCGGCAATTAATGCTCCACAGAACAGGGGTAGAGTCTGGAGACTGCCCTGCGGGGCAAGGGGAAAGTTTCTGCTGAGCAACAGGACCCAAATTCCTGCCCTGGATGGGTGGACTGGGGCAGAGACTCAGGAATTTGCCAAAGGGACTCTGGGACTTCTGAGGGTGGGGGGAGGCCATCTGCTAATGACCCAGCGCCACCGGCTAGCAGGCACAAGAAAGGCTCTTCCCAAGACTGTCACAGTTGGCTACCTTGTCCTGGGATGGAAGGAGTGGCACCATCGGGCAGGCCGACTGGGAAGTGTTCCAGTGTCTTCCACCCGCCCAAGCTCAGAGAAATCTGCAACAGAAACTTAGACGCCTGAAGATCTGAAGGTCTGTTGCCCAGCCGCCTCTGGTGGCCCCAGAGTGGGGGATTTCCTTGGGTCAGGGCTGTTGGGAACTGCACGTCCTTGCTTCCTTGCTTCCGTATTAGAGTGTGCTGGCTCGGGAGCTCTCCTCCGTCCTGCTCAGTAGAAAAGCTGCTTCGAACCCCTGCTCTGCCCTAGCCACCCTGCCCCATTGCTTAGGACTATGGTCGTTGTCTTGTTTTGTGTGTCAGGCAACCTTAAGCCCCTTGTACGCCAGGAGCCGCCATTTCTGCCTTAGCAAAAAAATGGTGCTAATAAGCCCTCTCCACACAGAGATCCTGGATACCGCCTGCTTGCAGACTCCAGAGGGTGACAGACAGAGCAAATTCCTAACAGCTTTGGATCTGTGAGTCTGGTCCCAGTTCTCTCCCACAGCCAGGCTGGGGACTTTGAAAACATTGTCAAGCATCTTCAGGAACCCTATTGCTCAGGCCAGGTAACACTGCAAACCTGGAGTTTGTAGGAAGTGAAGGGGTAGGAGCAGAATGCTGGGGTCTCTGAGAGGGGTCCAGCCATCCTTCTCCTCCCTCTGCCTCTGTGATAGCACCTCTTTTCTGTAGCAGTACGGGGCAAGGATCCCCATTTTCAGGCATCAGTGGAACAGTGGCTGGGGAAGCTGCTTGTCCTGCAGCCCAGGGCCAGCCTGGAGCCCTAGGTTCCTTGTTCCAGTGCAGGAGCAGCCTTCTCTCCTGCACCAGTTTCTAATTGCTCCCCCTAGGGTTGAGAAATGGTGGGGCCTTCCCATTAAGAAGCACCATCACGGACTCCACCATGGCAATGTAGTCTTTGGGTGGATACAGGGACCTGAGCTGCAAGACAGGAGTGTCTACCTGTGAGCATGGACCGCCTGGGTCCTGTTAGGGTCTGGACTGAGGCCAGGGCTTAGGCATGGAGTTCATATCGCCACTCCTGATTGAGATGTGACAATGAGCAGGGCCATCCCCAAAGACTTCCTGAAGTCTTCCCTCCCATCTACAGGGAGACAAAAGGAGTCCTCTCTATCCCACATAGACAGGCATGCATCTTTCCTGCCCGGGACACTGATTTGACCAAAAATGATGCCCAATGCTCAGAATCTTGATCAAATCTCCTAACTTGGCATTATACCCAAGTTGAATTCAGTAAAGGCATCCGATGTTAAATCCCTGTGTGAGCCTTTGTAGTTTAAGACTGGTTCTTCACATCCGTCTTCTGCCCCACAAGTGTGCTGCTGACTACCTCTCCGGTGATCCAGCATGTCTTTTCTGCAGGGAGATCACGTAGGGCAGAGTCTGAGCTTCCAAACAGCCTTCAACTCAACCCTGCCTGATCAGCTGTCATAGTGTTCAGTGTGGGATCCCCAAGCTGGTGCTCTGGGGTCCAGCAAGCCACTCCTGGCAAGTCCAGTCCTCCAGTCTTGACGTTGGTTTCCTGTCTTAGGAACATTAGACCACAAAGTGAACAACCTAATTTCTACCTTAATGTCTCCAAGAGCTAGGGCAGTATTTCTCAACCTGTGGGTCACGACTCCACAGTGGCCACATATCAGATATCCTGTATACTGAATATTTATATTACAATCCATAACAGTAGCAAAATAACATTTATGAGGTGCTAATGAGATAACTTTTTGGTTGGGGTCACCACAACATGAGGAACTGTATTAAAGGGCCACGGCCTTAGGAAGGTTGAAAACCGCTGAGCTAGAGACTGCCCCCCTGCTGGCATCTTTCCCTAATTGCAGATCAAGAAACTGGATAAATTTGCTTCCTGAAGCAAGCCTCTGACTAGTGTACTTAAAAGCAAGCATACGTGGCGATAAGAATTACCTTGGTGGGAGGCTGGAGAGATGGCTCAGTGGTTAAGAGCATTGCCTGCTCTTCCAAAGGTCCTGAGTTTAATTCCCAGCAACCACATGGTGGCTCACAACCATCTGTAATGAGGTCTGGCGCCCTCTTCTGGCCTGCAGTCATACACACAGACAGAACATTGTATACATAATAATAAATAAATAAATAAATAAATAAATAAATAAATAAATATTAAGAATTACTTTGGTGGATAGCAAAGGGGCACCTTAGCTCACAGGGGCCTGGGACCCTCCACCCTCTTGCTGTGCAAAACCATCATGTGTTAGCTGCAAGGAGTCTTTGGGACTGGGTCCTTTTAATCCCCTCACTTCTCCAAAGAGCAAACATTTCCGTGTACTTGGATATGGTGTGTGGTTAACTATCCACGTGGACTCCTGGGTCCTGTGAAGGCCCAGAGCAATATCAGTTGGTGACAAGTGACAGGGCAGAAGTGACATGGCCTGAATCTGCAGTCTGCAGGAGGAAGATGAAGGTTCTGCCTGGGGTGTGATAGGAAATCCAGTCAAGACAGCTTCTACTCTCTCTCCACTGCCCAGTCTTCTGTCTACCTGGGATGCTAGCACCTGCCTTGGGCTCCACATCCTAGCACCTCAGGCTGTGCTGTAAAACCCCTAGTCCAATAAGGACTGCGGGAATGTGGAGTTTCTGAATCTCACTTTGGCTTCCCACCAAGGAAGATCCCAAGTCTCTACACATTAGAGACTCTTTAAGATGCCTTGTGTATGGGTCTATACATGTCTAGGAAGGACTGTGGGATGCAAGGACATGCTTATTTCTATAGCTCTAACCAGCAGTTATCGGGTCAATTCCACAGGCTTCCTGCAGGTGGCAACCGTGGGCTCTGGTTTCTGCTTTGGCCTCTCAAAGTCCTGGGGGTGGCATGGGGGAGGATCAAATTTTGAAGGCTTTCTCCACAGTGTAGAAGTGGGAGGGTTCCAGAGAAGGCTGACTCATGAATGGAGGAGTCTGTCCAGTGGTTTGTGTTTGGAAGGTTCTGACCCAAAAAGCTGTTTTGGGTTAGCACATCCTCCCCTGGTCCCAAGAGGGCAATGGTGGGTGATTAGGACACTCTTTGTGGACATGTTTATCCAAGAGTCATTAAAGCTGCCATCTGTCTCATCTCTATCTCAGTGCTGAGAGCCAGGCTCCATCCCAAACTGTCTGCTATGCTATGTCCCTTTGTTGTGGAGCAAGATACACCATCGCTCCCTGGAACCGTATTCACTAACACTTCGTGAGGTGTTGAGAATAGTTGGAATGCAAACTAAAACTCCAGCAGTCACCGTGCACAGCAAACACAGTGACCCTCACTGGTTAGAGACCCGACATTTGACACTCTAAGAGAATCCCTGCTTCCTGTCCCTGCCAGGTCCTGAAATCACTTTGAAGGGGCTCTAATCAGTATCCAAATAAGACATGGTGCAATTGCCCTTACCTCAGGTAGCTTCAGGAGCTATGTTATGACTTTGGCAATTGCCCTTACCTCAGGTAGCTTAGGGGGCTATGTTATGACTTTGGCTCTTGTGTTGAAGCCTTGGCCCCCAGCTGGTAGGTCTGGACATTGTGGGATGCCTGAACTCCAGACATCGCAGGGAACCTGGACTGTGGGGCTCTGAACTATGCAGTCACGGTGAATGATGCTATAGGAAGATACAGGAGCTCCAAGTGGAGCCTACTTGGAGAAAGCTGGTAGCTGGGGCTGTGTCTTTTTTTGTTTGTTTTTGTTTTTTATGGAGCTATATATTTTTCTCTTCTCTCCCCCTTTCCTCACTCCTCCACTTCTGCCCTCTCCCATAATCCCCACACTCCCAGTTTACTCAGGAGATCTTGTCTTTTTCTACTTCCCGTGTAGACTAGACCCATGTCTAGTTCTCTTTGTTCTCTACATTCTCTGGGATTGTGAATTGTAGGCTGGTTTTTCTTTGCTTTATGTCAAAAAGCCACTTATGAGTGAGTACACATTATATTTGTTTTTCTGGGCCTGGTTACCTCACTCAGTATGATGTTTCCTAGATCCATCCATTTTCTGGGGCAGTGTTTTGCCTTGACCCCTTTCTGTCTCCATCTTTGCCTGTGGCTTGGCTGTCAGGAAGTGAGCTCATGCTCCACCTGGTCCACCGTGTCCTTTTGTGGTATGGTCTCTCTTCCCACAGCTCAAAACAAACAGAGCCAGTAGATCATGAGCTGAAAGCTTCAATCCCTGAGCCAGAATGAACCCTGTCTCCCTCACCCTGCGCTTCTTGGGTATTTTGTCACAGCACCGAAAGAGGGACAGACATGCTGGCTCAGTCCTCAGAGGCTGTATTTTAAAAGAAGAGGTGCTTCAGGCTGGCTAATTCCTAAGGAACTGAGATTTGCTTCCATATCTCTGTAGACCTGGGACTGAAGACTGGGATGATAGCAGGTTCAGGGGCTGGTGCTGGCTGCCCTCTGCCTCTAGGACAGTGCCTTCTCAGTGACCTCACTTGGTGGAAGAGTGAAATGTGAATCCATTCTTTCAAGCAGTTTTATGAGGCACTATGTGGTGATATTTTGTGCTTTAACAAATGAAGCTTGCCTGAAGATCAGAGTACGGAGCGAGCCACACTAGTTAGTTAGCCATAGAGGCTGGGCAGCGCTGGCACACACCTTTAATCCCAGCAGTCAGTAGACAAAAAAAAAAAAAACCAGATCTCTGTGAGTTCAAGGCCACCCTGGGCTACACAAGACTGAATCAGTCTAAAAGAGAAACAGAGCCAAGCAGTGGTGACTCACACCTTTAATCCCAGCACTAGGGAGGTGGAGACAGGAGTGATATGGAGGGATGGAGAGAGGAAACAGGAGCTCAGGATTCAGTCTGAGGTTTCTGTGGAGACAGGATACCCCATTGGGTCTGAGGATTTCATAGAGGTAAGAACTAGTGGTTGGCTGCTCTGCTTCTCTGATCTTTCAGCATTTATCCCATATTTGACTCCGGGTTTTTATTATTAAGACCAACTAGAATTCCAGCAACAGTGCTTACATCATTCCTGAGGGCAGATGGATACATGAATGTATGGATGGATAGACGGAGCATAAATGCATGGATGGTTGATGTATGGCTACCTGGGAGGATGGATACATGGTGCATGTGCAGATGGTAGATGACTGGTCCATCATTGCATCCCTCTCATGGCCTTGTGGGACTCCAAGTACTCACCAGAAACCATTGAACTGTTAGAAATTGAGGGGAGGAGATCCTTCCAGACCAATCTCCCACCACCTTGGCGATGAGGAGGGATAATAACTAAGCCTCCGGGTTCTCCCAAGATGGCAGGACTCTGTCAAGCCTACCCTGTTCAGATGCTACAGGCATCTTCTTCAGGACGGAGGGCAGAGCTCCCCCACCGCTAATCCAGAAGGTTCCATCTCTCCGAGTCCTTAGGAAAATTTTCCTGCATCATGACCATCCAGCCCTTTGTTCCAACCTCAAGTCACTTCCAATCAGGGTCACGGGCAGCCCGAGCTGGCTAATGATCCCCTGGGATTTTAATACCTCCGGCAGAAATCTGTGCTCCATTGTGGAATCAAACCTGTTCCTATTTCGAGGTGCTCCTCACATTAAAACCAGACATCCCACCAGTGTTAAAGTGACCACAGCTGGGGAAGATAGGGATCCAGAGAGCTGGACTAGGCAGGCAGCACCAGGCAGGTTCCAGGAGAAAGGAGACCCCCCTCCCCCGCAGCTACCAAGAATTCCTCCATCTGGCTGTCCATCATCCTTCTCAGACGATTTCTTCTTGCAGTCTTTTCTCACCCCCTGCACCCCACTCTCCTGAAGCCTCCTCAGCCACCAGCCCTGGAAGCCTAAGGACCACCTGCAGCGGACTTGGGGAGATGTGTTTGGAGTCTCTGCCAATCAGTAGGCAGAGCTGGGACCCAAATTCATGCATTTCTCGCTCCTGCTAATAGAATGTTCCATCTCCAGGGAAATAGCAGGGGAGCCCAGACTCTAACAGTAGATCTCCCTCTGACCTGCTACCCCTGGCCCCCAGAAATAAATCAGGAAAGGAGGAGTTGGTTGGAGGTAAAATGAATGGCTCGGTGCAACAGCCAGGAGAGCCTGTGCTGAAGCAGATGGTATTCCGTCCACTTTTCTAGGCTGAAACAGTCACTGGTGTCCGATGTTCTTCTGCCCTAAAGGACAGAGTCCCAAGCCTGGGCAGAGTGAGCACAATTGAGACCCTCAGGGTCTATTTGCTCCTCTGGCACCGAGCTCCAAAGGTTCCTGAACGAAGGTGGGTCTCCGTGCTGCTGTGTTTTGACCATGGCTTTGTCCTGACCAGAGTCTCCACCCAGAAGACACGCTGACTTCTGCACTGTCTTCCCTAGATCAGGTAGGGCATCTACCTGTATGTTCCTGGAGTCCCAGCGGGCAGAAAGGCTTTTTTGCAGACCTGAGAAAGGTTCAAGCTACATATGTGCATATATGTGTATGGAGGAGCCAAAGAGGAGAAACGGAGCTGCAGAGCTGACAGCATGCCCCAGCTGTAACTCGGGCTCCAGGACCATAGAGTCTGCAGAGGACAAAGCCCACCAAGCTGCTAGCACTGCAGGGCAGTTGAGGACCACAGGGCTGTGGGTTTTTCCAAGCTCCCTCCCCACTCGCTTCCCCCAGCTCCTTATCCTGGCCCACCTCAGCTTCTACACCCCAGCGTATCTTCTACTTTCTCTTCTTCCCCTCCTCTTCCCTCATCCTCTTCCTCTCTCTCCCCTTTCTCTTATCTCCTCCTCTTCCTTTCCCCCCTTTCTCTTTTAACCTCCAAGTCCCTAACTGCAGAGAAAACCTCCTTCCTTTTTCCAATTCTAAAGGGAGACTTTCACAGGGTCATAAGTTGAATGCAGCCAAGGGCTCAGTCGGTGCAGGACCTGCCTAACACACAGGAAGGGAGTTTATTTCCTAGCACCATACTGGCACCAGCACTTGGGAAGCAGAGGTGGGCAGGGGTGGGAGTGTCCATCATTTCAAGATCATCCTTTGCAACATAGTGAGTTTGGGGCTAGGCTGGGTTATGTGAGACTCATCTCAAAAAATCAAAAAGTAAGCCCTTTCCCCAGACTTTGCATCTAATTTTTAAAGAGATTTTTTTAAAATATACAACAAAGGTTTGTTCATAATGCGGACTACTCACAGACCTACTCGATGGATGGTGAGTGTCTTAAGTGTCCTTTGCACTTGAAGATGCTGAGGTTACCAGTGGCAACCCAGGACACTGGAGCCTGGTTTAAATCTGCCAACGCTGAGGCTGTATCCTGCTGGCTGTGATGTGGAAGAGGTTGTATGATTGTCAAGGAGATCTGACTGCTGACCACCAGGAGCTGAGACAGTAGCAGCTGGAGAGATGACACAGCAGGACCACCTCTGCAAGTGTGTCTATAGCTAAAGCTGGCTAGGCCTGGGGAGTGAGTGCCAGCAGCCCACAAAGTGCTACAGGCCTTCACTGCAAGTGCTAGGGACAGTAGGCAGCATCTCCTTTGGTCGCTTTGACTTTCAGACTACGTTTCCAGTTTTAATAGGTTTGTATCTCTAGTTTAACAACCCTCAGTGATTCCCCATTGCCTTCCAAATTAGGAACTATACCGTTTAGTTTGCCTGGCCCGCAACAGGCCCCTGACCTTTCTTTCCTAGCAGCTCTCTTTGCAGGACCCACTCCAGCTAACCTAACTCATTCAGCCCCAGGCCGCACTTCTCTTCCATCAGTGGCCAGAGAACTCTTACCTGGGTAACCAGGAAAGTGAGATGAGCCCTGTGCTGGGAAGGGGTGAGGCCTGGAAAGAACACAGCTGTCTGCAGTGGCTTTGAAGTGTTAGTTCTGTGCATCCCTGGCATCTATAATAGCAGGGAGGGGGTACCTAAGCTCCCCTCCTCCAGGCATATCCACTGCAGGGAAGGGAGTGACTGCTGCTTCAGGGTGAGTGCATCCCCAGCGTCTCCCACCTACCCCTCCAACAAAAGTACCTCTCCAGCTGCCCTTGTTGAAGGGCGGGGCTGATCTGCTCCCCTTGAGCCCTCTTGGAACCCTTGAGGGACCTCTGCTCCCTCTGCAGAGCAATGATCCCCAGGCTAGAGTCTGCCTGGCACTCTGAGGTTCTGCAAGGATCCTTCCACTGCCCCAGATACTGAGAGAAAATGTGTCTGCCTAGGTGGGGCTGCCTGTCCCTCTTGCTTGCACTTGCTTGTCCAACAACAGCCCACACCTCATGAATTGAAGACAAGCCACATATGAGCCAGTGAGTCCTGAGTTCTCTGGTGAATGTCTGTGCACTTGGGCCAGGCTTGATAAACATGCTGCCTGGCTACAGTAATGGAACTTTGGCATGGGAGTGGCAAGTTAGCACATAGTGGGCAAAAACGAAATAGCAGGATAGGGTACAGTCCAGCATATGACTCCTTATGACTCCCAACCCCATAAAAGGAATAAAAGGGCTAGGTGTGTGGCTCGGTGGTAGAGGTGTGCCAGGCATACACACATCCTGACTGGAAAACGAAACGAAACACCACATTGTTGGGGTGGGTGTGTAGACACATGGCAGTCAGCCAACTTTACCTACAGATCCCCCATCCTCAGATTCAACCAACCAAAGACCAAAAATATTTTTTAACGGATTTTATTCCCAGAATCACACACAAAAAAAATCTAAGGCAAACTTGCATATTTCCTGTGTCAGGCACAGGGTCTTTTATCATGATCCCCTAAATGCCGCAGAACGGTGATGCATCTCCCTAAGGTCTCTCAACCATCTAGAGACACTTGAAGCACGCAGGAGGATGTGGGTACACATGCTACTGTATTTTCTTTGGGAAGTAACCAGAGATGGCGGTGCAAGCTTGCAAGGCCAACATGGGAGTTGGGGTGGGGGAGGAAGATTACCTAGAACTCAAGGTCAGTCTGAGCTATTGGACACCTGTAGATTTTGACATCTGAAGGGGTCCTGGGTTCAATCCCCCAGGCTCTGAAAATAAGAAGCTGAGGAAATATACATGGAGTATTGGTTTTTGTCAATCAAAACCCAAGAGCAGGCACCTGTGTTATGTAGGGGGCAGAGTGAGAAGAAATAAAGTTGCGTGAGGGAAGCAAAAATAAAGTAAAATTTTAGATTTAAAACGGGCATCTTGTAAACTTTTCCAAATGACAGGTTTGTTGGCAGGAAATGGGCAGTGGCCATGCAACTGGTTCCTCTGATCTTGGAGCTGCTCCCACAGATTTAGGGGGCATCTTTGGTGACAGCCTCTGGGCCAGGGCAGAATCCTGACAGATCCCAGCACACAGGAGAAGTGAGGGGGGTAAAAAGGCACCAGGACAAACAAAGTGGACAGAGAAACCACAGCCTGGGCAAACTGCTGAGTGTCTGAACAAGGATGGTGTGGCTTGGGGTGGGGACAGTCCTCAGGATCTGACCCTGGGAGGCAGTGCCAGTTAGGCTCATCTCTGGGCTCTCCTCCATGTAGACTGAGCTAGTGGGCCCCAGGACTTGGGCGTTGTTCCTGACACATACACACCCTGTTCCTGGGTGGCAACCACCAGCCCACTTGCAGTCTGTAGGGTCCAGGCTCCAGCTGATATGGGTGCCAGGAGAGGTAGGTGCCCTTTCCCCACTCCTGACCACCGTCTCTCACTGATTTAGGGTTTAGGAACCGATCTGATGCCTCCCCAGAGTGGTCAGTGGGTCAGCAGCATCCTGCTCATGCTCGGATGCAGGCATTAAGCAAGGCAGGTCTCCACTCAAAGCCCACGAAGCTACAGTGACACTTACCCATGGTTTACCAGCAAGATGCCAGTCCAAGTGAGGGCCACATAACCCTAGAGCAGAGGGAATTACAACCCAGACTCTGAAGAAGTCTTGCCTGGCTCCCCCACTCAGACAGTGCGCAGAGAAATGGAAGCCACAACCCACCCAACAGGCTTGCGGTTTTGCAGGGAGGAAGGTGCTACTCATAGGGGAGCCTGAAACTTGCTTGGTTCTCCCCACAGCCATGTTTAGTAGGGCTCCTCTCTGGCATCAGTTTCTACATCCGTTAAAAACAACTTTGATTGGCTCAGGGTTTGTGCCTGACTCCTATAAACGAATTTGGGTGCTAATGTCTCCCTTCTTCCTTCTTCCCAGGTCGCTGAGTCTTTCTGAGCCCAGGCACCAAGAATGTCGTGCTTGGGGGACTTGGACTGTTCCTGGAGAATTGAGAATCAGAGTCCTCATCTATGAGATGTGGCTGCTTGCCACAGATCCTTCCTGCCTTGCAGAATATGGCCCGAAATGGAGTTCCAGTGTGCACAAAACCCACCTCCCAATCAGGTTTCCAGCCAGAGATCATTCCCAAGAAGGCACACCCAGGCCTTGGGCAGCAGAGGCTACGATAGGGTGCAGGCCCAAAGGTTCCACAGCCTGGTTGCTCATCCTGCCTCTCATTCTGGGCAAACTCTGGACTCCAAGCCTGGAGACCCCCTTACCCTGGGCCGGAGATGGGGCGGGGGAGGGAAGGACGGGGGTTCTCTTTTTCCATTAGTTTTCCCATTTGGAAAATAGGTGACGTTCCCTCTACCGCGCTTGTTTGGAAGATTAAGAAAAGAAGGCGTAAGCTCCAGGCCTGCAATCTCCTTCCTGGAAAGTGGAACACATTTCGTTAGGCACTGGCTGTGGACCTGCACTAAGCGGCTGGATGCGCCTTTCCGTGATAACCCGCGTCCAGTGAAGCGCTGCCCTCAGTGACTGGGCTGTCCACTGTTCGCGTCGAAAGTGGGTCACAGATCCTCGGGCCTCAGCGAAGTCTGAGTTACCCTCTGCGGCCTCGCTGCTGAAGCGGGGGAAGTTAACTAACTCTGGGTAGGGCAAGAAACAGAGGCAGAAGGAGGCACTGTCCCACACGACCTCCAGACCCCCACAGTGGCTGGCCTGAAGCTCTCGCCGAACTGAAAGAGAGCGAACCGGGCGATGGAGGTTCCAGCGCCGCCAAAACCGGCTGGCTCCCTGTCAGCGGGACACCCGGATGCAGGGGGTCCTGGCCCTTTGGGTTTCGATCTCTTTACACAACGAGACTGAGCCCCGGAAGCAACAGCATTCGATCGCACCGCGATGGCACGGAAAGCGTAGTCGCGTTTCTAAACCTTGCTTCGACAAAATTCCCTTTTTTAATTACACGCACGGGGTCTTTTAAAAAAGTGAGGTTACAGTCCAATCGGCTATAGTTCTTACATACGCGCGAATACATAGTCACCCCAACACAGGAACTCACGCACATACCGTGCGTTCTGCGGGTTCCAACACGCTCTCGGTGGGTGAGTCCTCGCTCTCCTCGGACACGATTGGCCAACCTGGACCTCACGGCGACCCTCTAGCCAATGGTCGTCCTTCCAGCCGAGGCCCCGCCCTTCTCCACCCCCTGGCGCCGATGCGGGGGACCGCCGGAATGCATCACGCGGGGTCGTCCCCGCGCGACCACCGGGCCCCCTGCCCTGGGTCGCGCCGCTGCCTGCGTGCAGGCTCCGGCCGGGCGGCGTCTTTGGCAGTGGCCTCTCTCTCAGGGACGCGGCGGTTTCTTGGGGTTGAGCCTGCGGAGCCCGCGCCGCCCCGCCCCCTGCCCCGCCCCTCTCTGCCCCCGCCCCCCCCGTGAGGCCGGCCGGGGCGGGGACCTGAACCGCTACGAGAAAGACAAGCGAGGCAGCTGCGGGAACGCTGTCCGCACGCACCCGCTCCCGCCCAGCTCAGCGCGGCGCTGAAGCCCACGCCCGCCTCGTGGAACCCGACGCCCGCGCTCGGGGAAGCGGCTCTCTAGGGCCGGCCCGCGCGTGCGCTGGGCAGCCGCTCGCCACGATCTCAGTGAGACCAGGAAGCGGCTGCGCCCCGGGCACCGGGGACCCCGCAGGATCCCACCGTTGCCCGACGGGCCCGCGGCCGCGATGCCGGATGAGCTGACCGAACCTGGGCGCGCCACGCCTGCCCGCGCCTCTTCCTTCCTCATCGAGAATCTGCTGGCAGCCGAGGCCAAGGGTGCGGGGCGTGCAACCCAGGGCGATGGCGTCCGCGAGGAGGAGGAAGACGACGAGGACCCCGAGGATGAGGACCCAGAGCTGGTCAGGCAGCGACGGCTGCAGAGGCGGCGACAGCTACGCGCGGGCAGCGGGCCGGGCGGGGAGGCGAGGGCGCGGGCGCTGGGCCTCGGGCCCCGGCCACCTCCCGGGCCCGGGCCGCCCTTTGCGCTCGGCTGCGGAGGCACGACGCGGTGGTACCCACGGGCCCACGGCGGCTACGGAGGTGGCCTGAGTCCTGACAGTGAGTGAGGGTGCGGGAAGGAGTGGGCAATGCGCCGGGACCCTGCTGCCCCCCCCCCCCGCGCATTCTTTTGGCCTTGGTGAAATGGTAGTTTTCTGTGTACCGGGCCTGGGTGGTATGAGAACCCCTTGGAACGCCAGCTTGAGCAGTTTTTGGAGACAAGGGATGGCGGTTCACGCTTGGAATTACTAAGGCGCAGATTGGGGCTGGAGGAAGCAAAATTGCGGACAGGAGAGAGGAGAGTGAAACAGGCCGCGGGAAGACAGGAGAGGGAAAGGGAGAGTCAGTGAAGATGAAAGGAAAATGAGGGGAGAGAAGAGAAGGGGAGACCGTGGAGTCAAGCACTAAAAATAAAAGGGATGCTGAGCAGAGGACCCTCAGTTATGGGGTTTGGATGGGAGGCCTTCTTCCACAGTAACTGTGGCCCCCAAAGTGTCATGTGCTCTACCAACTGCAGTTAGAGCCCGGCTGTTTGGGCCTGGGTTTCCTTTTGGGTCTTCCCAAGCCCGGGGCTGAGGCCGGTGGGAGTGCACTCCGAAGGGTCCTTTCCACCCCTCTCTTCATTTATTGCCCCTCCCCCTCCTTGGCCTTTGTTTCCTGTGGAGGACTCAGAGAATGGGTGTTGGGGGCTCTTCAGCCCCAGAACCCACTTACCCATCTGGCCTGGACATCCTGATTCTGCTTCTGTCTCCAGAGTGTCCTTACCTCTCTTAGGATCTTCCCCGGAGAAAGACTAGGAAAGATATTTCAACCTCTCCGACCCCAGCCCTCTTTGCCAGCCTCCTTCCAAAAACACACGTGGCTAAAGACTGCCCACTATCGTTCTGGGAGCCACCTGTGTGTAGGTCCAGGAGCTTTGAAGTAGGAAGTGGCCTGCAACCATTCTCTTCCGTTAGATACCTTCCTGGTGTGGAGTCGACGGCGGTCTCCCATCCCAGGTCTGGGTGCCTTCTTTACATAAACCTAAGCAGGGCCCCGTAGTAGGACTGAGATCCAATGAGGAGACTTGCGGGTTGAATTTTCTTCCACGCTTGAGTGAGGCTGTCCTCACCTGCAGCCCAGTGGTCATCCTCCATGCAGGTGCCTCCTCCTCATTTCGCACCATGCGGGTTAGGGTTCCCTATTCCTGTCAGAGCAGGGGAGTCGGATGAGCACTTCATCGCAATCCATGGACCTCTGTGAGTGCAGGGGCTTAGGGTGTTTTGTGCCAAAGGGGGAGCCCTAGTTCTGGCTGCATATGTAACCATCCTGCTATGTGACTTTGTAGTGGGCACCGAGAGAGCACTGAACATGGGGGCTGGGCAGGGGCACAAGCGGGATCAGCATGCTTCCAAGGACACCAGGCAGAGTTTAGCCAGACACACAAGCCCACCGCTGAGATATAACCTGGGTCAAAACCCACCTTGACCTTGACCTGTCAGAATAACAGGCTGGCCTAAGTTAGTTCCGTGAGCCCAGAGGTCTAGAGGAGCACCAGGGACTCGTGTGAACTGCTTTAATCTGGTGACATCCCTTCTCATCCAGAGCTTGGTACTTGGAACATGAGTCCAGAGGATCTCTGTGAACAGGAGCCCCCAGGGAACGGGTAGATGTTTGATGCAGGGTAGGGATATTGTGGTCCGCAGAACAGCCTTCCTGTGCTCCCTTGGAGTAGGTTCGCTTTTGCAAAGGGTCTGCCACTTGAGGGTGTCTGGGTCAGGGTTGTGCCAGTGTCACCTCAACGGAGTTTTGTGGGGGGATGTGCATTCGTTTCTCCTAAGAGCTGTTTCCCTGGTGTCTGCCCCCTTGAGTGATGGAGAGGCCTTGGTCCCTAGCTGCCAGCTTGTATGTCAGTTTCTGTGTGTACATAAATCTGAAGGACATCGGGTCTCCTCTATGATTGTGTAAGGCCTGGGATACAGCTGAGACAGGAGCAAGTGGTCAGCTTGCCTTTTGAATTAGCCTTTCTCTTTCTTTCTTTCCTTTTTTCTTTCTTTCTTTCTTTCTTTCTTTCTTTCTTTCTTTCTTTCTTTCTTTCTTTCTCATTCTGTCCTCCTCTAGGCATATGTTGCCACGTGTTTGCCTGTGGCCCTGGTCTTGGGCTTCACCTTATGCCTTTGTCTCTGCCACTCCCCCAACCCACAAGTGTAAGGCGCCCCAACCCTTGCTCAGGGAATATTTCCCAGCTTTTGACATTTGGCTGTGGAGGATTTGAAGGAGGGAGGAATTCAATCTCAGTGACTTCTTCTAGGGCAGACACTTAGAACCTACCACTATGCCCGTTTTTCCCCTGCAGCAAGCGACCGGGACTCTCCGGAGGCCTGCGAGGAGATGGGTCGCGCAGAGAGTTCATGGCCGCGGTGTCCCCGGCCGGGAGCCTTGCCGCGGGAGGCGACGACGCAGGGCCCAGCGGCCGGCGGGGAGGAGGCGGCGGAGCTGGCAGAGGCCCCTGCAGCAGCGGCGGCTGCGGCAGGGGAGGCGCGCGGTGGCCGCAAGAAGAAGACGCGCACGGTTTTCTCGCGCAGTCAGGTCTTCCAACTCGAGTCCACCTTCGACCTGAAGCGCTACCTGAGCAGCGCGGAGCGGGCAGGCCTCGCCGCCTCACTGCAGCTCACCGAGACGCAGGTCAAGATCTGGTTCCAGAACCGTCGCAACAAGTGGAAGCGGCAGCTGGCAGCGGAGCTGGAGGCGGCCAGCCTGTCCCCTCCGAGCGCGCAGCGTCTGGTCCGCGTGCCGGTGCTCTACCACGAGAGTCCCCCTGCCGCCGCGGGGCCCGCGCTACCCTTCCCGCTGGCACCGCCCGCACCCGCTCCGCCACCGCCGCTGCTCGGTTTCTCGGGCGCGCTGGCTTACCCGCTGGCCGCCTTCCCCGCTGCTGCCTCGGTGCCCTTCCTGCGCGCGCAGATGCCGGGGCTGGTGTGAGCACGCGCCCTCAGTGCAGGCGCACCTCGCAGTACCTTGGGCTGCCATCTCTGTGGGCAGCCGCTCCAGAGTGTACCAGACTGCGGCAGCGGGAGACTCGCAGCCAGCTACAGGGCTGGAGCCCGGCTCAGAGGCAAGCGGCAATGCGACAGTTCTCGCCGGCACTGAGTGCTGAGCAGATGCGGGCAAACGGACACTTGGAACGGGCTGGCCAAGAAACCGCATGGTGACTGTCTCCGAGGCACCCTGCCCCTAACTAAAAATGGCCCCTTCTCGGGACCTCACAGGAACTTAGACAGCAGGGTCCTCCTCGAGAGGACAGCGCAGAGAGCCGCGGGCCTTGGGACATCTCATCTTGGGCCTCTCTTCCGAAGAGGGCTTCTCTGGGCGGCTTTGGTTCTCTTGGTTTGGCGAAGACTTTTTTTTTTCTGTGATGACTTTACTTCTTTGCATATGGAATAAAAAGGGACGTTTTCTGGAGGGACTCGCTGCTGTGTGGTCGCTGGGCAGAGACTCTTCTGGTAGCAGGCCTGAGTGAGTGGGTGCTTCCCTCCAAAGTTCGCCAGGGACTTGGGAAGGCTGTCCTGGGGTAGGTGGGTGGGGCAGGCTGGAGCCACACTCTGGGTCTATGGTCGTCAGTTTTACTCTCCTTCTGACAGGGAGGCCCGCTGGACCTCCGTGGAAGGCCTAAAGGTCCAAGAGGGAGGAGTGGCGATGTAAAGATGGCAGTGTGCTCTATAGTTCAGGGGACTGAAACCAAAAGGCACAGGCAGATGAAGGTAGGACTCTCTCTGACTACCGATTAGTCACCAGCACTCATGAGGCTGTGTCACTGCCCTTACCCGGTCTTGCAGGAGACAGCAGGTTCTGTATAGAAATTCTTTGAACCAAAACAAAGTTCTGGTTCTTCCAGCAAGGCGCTGAGGTGCTTTCTCCTGCCTCCTCTGGTCCATCTATATCCTTGGGCAGTCTAGACCAGCTGGGTCATCTGTTTTCTTCGTTGCCCCCAAGCTGACTGCCCCTACCTACAGGTGGGCCCTGCTGTGTGAAGAGGGGTACTTTTTTTGGTGGTTTTTTTTTTTTTTTTTGGTTTTTTCGAGACAGGGTTTCTTTGTAGCTTTGGAGCCTAGGCTGGTCTCGAACTCCCAGAGATCCGCCTGCCTCTGCCTCCCAAGTGCTGGGGTTAAAGGCGTGCGCCACCACTGCCCGGCTTTGGTGTGCTTTTGAGCCTAACTGGGAGAGGGCTTTCCAAGTTTGAAGGGGTCACTTCACTCTCGGTTTTAATAGGGGACCCTGGACCTGTCTTCATCCCTGCTTCACCTGAAAGTAGACATCCCACAGTTGAGATGAGTAGCCTGGGGTGACCACGGTGGCGCCAGACAGCCTAGGAGAAGGCGCCAAGGGATGGGGGAGTTGCTCCGTGTGTGTGTGTGTGTGTGTGTGTGTGTGTGCGCGTGTGCGCGGGCTCGCGCTCTCTCTCTCTCTCTCTCTCTCTCTCTCTCTCTCTCTCTCTCTCTCTCTCTCTCATGTTTTCTCACTACCACCCAAGTCCAAAGAGCTGGTTTCCATTATTGAGACCCGGTGGTAGTGCTCCACGGAGCACCTCCCTTCTTTCCCTCCTCTTCTGCGCTCAGTTCTCATGCCCTGAGGATATGGATGTTTTGAGACTCAAGTGGAAGGTGTGCTGGTCCTTGAGCGGGCAGTCCCATCTCTAGGCCAGTCTTCCTCATCAGTTGGTCCTTCAGGGTTCTGAGCCTGGGCCCTCTCTCTCTGCCCCTGGGTACCCCGAACTGCTTTGCCATGAGCAAAGCCAGCTTTGTCTGGGAGAGACTATAATATACATCAATGAACTTGGAGTTTTCAAAGGCTTTGGACCGTGGTCAAACAGGGTACAGGCTGTCCGCAAACAAAACAAGCAGGGCTACCTCTTTCTCTTTGCCCTCACTTCTCCACTGTGCCTTCATCAGACTTCGGTGTCCAGTTCATCAGACGTCTGATGCTGTTATGTTGCTCTCAGGACGATCTCTGCCTACCCTGGAAAGCCAGGGGCACTTTGCAGACCCTAGCACAGCCCAGGTTCCTGCAGCAGCAATGGCCTCTTTGATGCTTGTCCTGTCTATACAAATGGGTCTTCCCTTGGCACCCCTCTATCCTACACTTCCTACATGCTGTGCTCTGGGTGGGAATCCTAGCCTCACTGTCAAGGTGTCAGGGGACTCAGGTCACTAGCCATTCTCCTCAGCCCTTTCAAAATGCACAGTTAAACCCAGGACAATCCTTGTGAGACCATGTTATTCCAGTTACTATCTGGTGCCTTGGGCTGAGGTCGCATGCTGATTATAGAGTGTCTCTGAGTCCCCCAGCAGCAAATGTGTCCTCATCAGAATTCCTTACCGAGCCACAGTGAAATGCCTTAGGTGAGTCACCTGCCACATGTGGCCACAAGGGACAGGATCCTATGGGCATCTGCAGTGGAACCTCACTACAACCACTAGGGAAGGAGCTGAGCCAGCTGTGCCAAGCAGGATCTATGATGCTGGAGAACTATATTTTATATTTTTGGGCAGGAGAGCTGTCCACCTCCCTAACCCTCCTCCCCCTCCCACCCCCACCAGCTCTCTAGGGAAGTCTTGGAGTCCTTCAGCAAGGAAGTGGTGTCTCCTGGACCTAGGAACAGGACCTGGTGAGGCACAGGGCAGTTCCTCAACTGGTTCAGTTTACCAGCTTCAGGCAAACTCATCATGTCCCATAAGTGTCCACCAGGTTCTGGGATACAGGGTAGGAAGGCATCCCTAAACAGAAAGAACTGATTCGAATGTAACACACAACATTCAAGCCCTGGAAATTCAGGGCTTAGAACGTGCCAGGACTCGCTGGGGACCTTAGTGAGTCCTGATCCTGGTGTTGATTGCAGGCACACCTCATTGCTGGCCAAAGATGAATGGGTTTGATCTGTCTCTGCCAGGTGAGCCTCCTCACTGGCTCCGTGTCCAGCCTCACTCACTGCTAAGTGAGGTCCAGCTGCAACCACCCTGAAATACGGGGTCTCCTGACTCATGGGAGTCAAATAGTGACCCTTAACACAAAAGCTGCGAGTGGACCCTCTCCATCTGGCAAGAGACATCCCACTGGCAAGGCCTCTTTTCGAGGCCTCAGTTTCCCTACGTCCTAAGCCATTTGGCATCGTACCCTCTCTTGTATTCTTTTTGTGAAAACAACAGTGCCCATTCTCAGACGGGGCATGCACATTTACCAGTCAGTCAGGAATATTCCTAGTTCAACTGAGCTTCTACCAGGAGTCTGGAAGCAGCCCTAGGCTAGCCCATCTCTAGATACTGGGTGGGGTGGGGGAGTAGGGTGGGGGTAGCTCAGAGAGCAAAGATACCCAAGGAAGACTCCTTCCTGCTTCATCCCAGGTCAAAGCAAACAGTAGGCACTGGAGAAATCAATGACCTTCCTGCAAAATGAATCCCCACCCTACCAGCTGCAGGGAAAACTGCAACATACACACACACACACACACACACACACACACACACACACACACACACACACAATCTGGCTGTTCAGGAGGAAGCTCCCCAGAGCTTGGGCTCTGCCCTCACGGAGGAACAGCTCAGATGGGCTGAGATCCTGGGGCTGGGCACTGGCCAGGTGAGCTGACAGGAGCCTTCTCTCTCACTCCTAAGGGCCCTTCTTCCCCACCTAGGAACAAGGTAGAAAATGAACACTGCTTTTTCAGAGCATGGACTCTGGGTCAGGGAAGCCTATGGGAGGTCAGGGACTAGCAAAGCTGAGAATTCTGTGGGCTCCACCCGTCAGGGAGAGCTGCTCCTGGAGGTTCCTCTCGGACTGCCCAGAGCAGCACGGTGCTGCTGAACCCGGGAGGTGGGCGGGGGAGGGGGAGGATGACCCCTTTGCTTCGTTGAGCCGGCTCAGCGACCAGAGCTGACTTCACCAAAATGCTGTGAGGAAAGGACTTGGGGGAAGTGAACTCTAGTCAGCTAGGCTGGAGCCGCTCCTGTGTGCCCGGTTGTCCTGGAAGGAAAGGAGAAATGGCCAGTCCCTTGGCAGTGGACTGAGTCTGCAGACTGAACCCAGACTGAAGAGTGAGGGGAAACGGATGGGCGAACGGAAGAGCATAGTCCTGCAGCAGCGGCTTTGGCTTGTTTTGCTGTGTTGTGTTTTCATTATTATAAAGGTGGTAGTGCTTATTATTACCTGGACTGTTCAGTAAAACCAGAAGAGGAAAAAAAACAAACAAAAAAAATTGTGTGCCCTTGCATCATCAAAGCCAACTGAGAATTTATAGTGTATCGTGGGTGTTAAGCCAGACTGGGAATTTATTGGGATAGTCAGACTGTTACCGTAAACAAACAAAAAAAAAACGAAAAAGAAAAAAAAACCTAAAGTGCATTTATGAATTTTCCAGCGAAACAATGTGTTGTTGGCTTGTCTAAAATATGCAGCAAAATTAAAAGGGAGGATGGAAGAGAAGATCTTAATCAGGAGACTATACCTGCGGAAGGCCGAGCTTCTTGATTTTATATAAAAACTAATCGAAATAAACCTGTTTAACGAGACAGTGGAAATTTGAGGACATGTGTTTCCGGGAGGCTGTCTCCCCTCTCCCCCAGAGGAGCGGCTGTAGGCTCCAGGTTTATTTTCACCCCATCCGGATCTCACCTGGGCCCACTTAAAATTCCACCTTTTCAAATGTATTTCCTCCAAGTTTAGACGGAATCTTCCCCTTAAGCCTCACACATTTAATTTTAAAACTGTTTTGATCTCAAACTTTCCTCTTTTTTGACCAGCTTTCCAAGTTTTCACCCTCCTTGTCCGGGTGTCTGCTCTGGACTCCCCACCCGGAGTAAGGGTGCTTGCTTGCGATGCAGGAGGGGTGGAAAGAGAGGGATTAAGGCTTGTAACCTGGGTGACCCTGCGAAGCAGTTTGGGGTGGTGCTCAGCGGCGGCTTCTCCGATCTGGGACCCAGGCACTCTGATTCTAGTGCACAGTGGGTCTGTGGTGCAGAGTGCGGGAGCGAGGCTAGGCGCTCACCGGCAACAGGAGAAGGGAGGGAGGATGGAAAAGGACTGCATTCTGACCGCTGGGGAGTCCGGGCCCGAGAACGTCTGAGCCCAGCTGCGGGCTCTGCGCGTTCCAGGATCGTCCGGGTGAAGCCTCTGCTGGTTGGGGCGCCTACTCGCCGGGTTCTGCGCTTTGTCTGGAAGATCTTCCCCCCTCCCTCGTCAACTGGTTCTCTTCGCTCTTCCCGGGGCACCGAGCTGCTAGTCTCCGCTTGCCTCTCCCGGGTGGTCGCGGTCCTTCGCCGTTATTCCGCCGTCCGGGACATGACTCCTTCCCTGCGACCGGAGCCCTGGTTTCTAGGTTGCGCTCGGGTCCCGGACGCCGCGCACTCCGACCCACCCGGCTACGGATTCCGCTTCAGCATCTGTCCGCGGTCGCTGCGAGGTCCCTCCCAGGCAGGTGGGTGTGAGCACCTCGGAGGGAGCCGGCTGCGGAGCCTGGAGCGGTGGGGCTCGGGAAGGGATGATGGCCCCCCTCCCGCCTGGCTGGGCATGGGCGCTTGGGGCCGAGTCTCTTGGGACCCCACGGCTCTCGGCCCCGCCCCTCCCCCCGCGCCCCGGTCCGGCCCCTGCCAGCTCTCGGCGCCCCTCCACTCCTGCCTTGGCCGCTCACCTGGCGTCTCGCAGTCTGCGGCGGCCTGCAGACCCGCCCCGCCGTCCCCGCGGTCCGTCCGCACCTCACGTCTCCCATCCCCTCACCCCGCTTGTCCCCACTCAGACTGGGAGACCAGCCTCACTTAGTGAAAGTCTCATTCTGAGCAGAGTGCATGGGGACTGAGGTGGGGCCGCCCGGGTCTGGAAGGCGCCGGGAACAGGTTCCACGTGAACGCTGGTGCTGGTGGAGTCAAGGCCCTCAAGTCTTGGCCCAGGGAAGAGGGTAGAGTGGGAGGTGTCTAGCCTGGCCCCTGGCCCCAGACCTCTCCAGCTCACAGGGTAAAGCTCATTGCACTCTGTGGGTCTTTCCTGTATCCTCATGGCTGGTTTGAGGATTGCTCCTCTGTCTGGTAGAGACGCCTTCTGCCTTCTTAGGATTACGAACTGAGCCTCACCGTTTTATCGTGTCCCCACAACAAACAGGGTTGCTATCCTAGCTACGAGCACGAAAAAGATTCTGTCCCAGTCCGAATCCCAGCGCACGTACCCGGTGACCTGGGGAGGCAGAGGCAAGGTTGAGATTTCTTTACAACTGGGTAAAAGAGGGGACAAGAGTGGGAGAGCCCCCCCCCCAAGCTCTCCAACTCTTTCTAGGGAGTTCTCCACATCGGGGAGTTGCTCTGAGGGCCTCACGCAGGAACTGACTCCACATCCTGTTTTAAGGTTTGAAGACTGTAGCTGGGGCTCACCCGGAGCCACCCAAGGCTTCCTCTAACCTGGAGGAGGGTTGGTCATGCAGTCGGAAGACGATGACAAGCGAATGGTTCTGACCTGTCCTTGGGGTGACTGAAAACGATTGTAGAGAAAAGACGTGAAACATTTTCCGGAGGCTCTTTACCTGCTAGGGATTGCTGGAGAGGGTTGAGCTGCAGCGCTTGCCCAGAGCATCCCATCTCCCCAGCAACCTCTAACTCGCTGAGAAGTGACCCAGCGGTCCAATCTTCCCTGCTCATCCTGTGGACAAGCCCGTTGTGGCCCCAAGACGGGCTTCCTCCTCTGAGCTCTAGAAGAGTACAATAGCTTGGGTCAGCAAGCAGAAGGGCTTTGGGGACAGAGAGGACAGAATGGGGAAGCCACACTGTGAAGGACTGGAACCTCCAGTCGCCCACCTTAAAAAAAAAAACAAAACAAAACAGGAACTGGTGGAGCCAGGAGCCCAGGCTCTGATCCCGGGCCCTAGCCCTGCCTTTAGGGTGTGTGTGTGTGTGTGTGTGTGTGTGTGTGTGTGTGACTCAGCTCAGCACCTTTCACAAAAACACGGGAGTAGCTGGGAGAGCATCCTGCCCAGGTCTTTGCTCAGAGTACGCTCTTCACGGGGTTTGGATAGCTAACTCAGCACCCAGCTCCCTCCTCTGCCCTGGCATAGAGGAGCAGAAGCCTGTGTTTGAGTGCTCACACGGGAGTGTTTGAGGTCTCACAGTCGTAACCCAGCCGACATTTGGGTGCTCTTTCACCCTTCACCCGGTCGGTACCTGGGTCACTCTGGTTTTCTAGAACCTCAGTCTGTTTCGCCCTACCGAGGTCACTGTCCCCACTAGACAGTTCTCTATGAGTGGTTCTCGCAGCTTGTACAACCACAGCACATTCACACGAAGGTTACTCTGGCTTTGGATTGAGTTTTCTTTCTGAAATTTCTAAAATCCATTTCCCCCAAATGAACAAGAGCCTCGCATGCGCGGCAGCTGTGCCCCCACCGCGGGTTGGCCGCATTGATCCCGCGTCTTACAGCACATCACATTAGCCTAATGGTTTCTCTGATGATTCAACTTCTTTTCCTTAAGAGCGGCCCCTTGGCCCTCCACCTTCTGCCGCGAGCCTAGGGCCGCGCCCCTGGGACCCGCGGCCCGTGGGAAGTGATGAGCTCCGGAGCCGGTGAGGCGCGCAGGACGGCGGGTGTACCCGAGGATCTGCGGGGAACCTGGCGCTCATCTTAGATCAGAACTCCAGAGACTTCTGGAGTCAGACCCTCAAATCTTCCGACTCAGACCCAGGGCTAGCCAGGCAGTTCGGCAGCCCGGGGTAGTTGGGACAGGCGCTGGACTCAGGACCCAAGCTTCCGGCCCTCTGCCGGGCCAGCAGGACTCAGGTCCGTTGGCCTCACCGGCTGCTAGCCAATCGGTTTTCAGGTCCCCAGCTGCGCAGAGAAGCTGTGTTCGTTTTAGAAAATTAAAGAGGAGGGGGTGGGAGAGGAAGGGGCTCTACAAATTCACCCAGAGATAGCCAAATGGTTTTTCTTTTTTACTTATTATTTTTTATTTATAGATATATCTCTCCCTCCCTCCCATTCCTTTCCTCCCTCCCTCCCTTCTTTATTTCCGTCTTGTTTTCACCTGACAAGATTTCTCTGTATAACAATCTTGACTGCCCTGAAACTCACTCTGGAGACCAAGCTGGCCTCGAACTCAGAGATCTGCCTGCCTCTGCCTTCCGAGTGCTGGTATTAAAGGTTTACGCCACCAGCCCTGGATGAATTTTTTTCTTTTAAAAATAATTCTTCTTTTAAATTTCTATTTTTGCGGGGCTGGCGATGGAATTCAAGGTTTCAAGCAGACTTCTCTTAAGCTACAAATTCACCCTGAGTTTTCACTAAATTCGTTTATTTTTTTTTAAAAAAAAAATAGGAAATGCACCGAGTGGCGGCAGCGCACACCTTTAATCCCAGCAGAGGCAGGTGATCTGTGAGTTCGAGGCCAGCCTGGTCTACAAGAGCTAGTTCCAGGACAGGCTCCAAAGCTACAGAGAAACCCTGTCTCGGCGGTAAGGGAGGGGGACACAGGACAACAACAACAAAAATAGGAGCTGCATTGTCAGAAGGGGGGGAAATCAAGTGTGTGACCAAGCATGCTGGAGGAAGGTTCCGTTCAAGATGGGGACTCACCCCAGACAAGCCCACTTATTATTGTTATTGTTATTATTTCTGAGACAGGATCTGCCTTGTGGTTCCAGCTGACTTCTAGCTCCTGGTCCCCCAGCCTCACCTTCTAAACTCTGGCCTTAAAGGCTTCATCAGAGGCTCCTATAGAGTGTGGGATCCACTTGGCACATCGTGGAACCTCTTACCAAATCCCTTAAGAAATATAAATGAAATGTCATTTCCCACTCGGAGACCCAGAAGATTTAAACCAAGAGACCCTCATACTTGAGGGTTTGAGTTTTCTAGGTGGGACTAGATTACTGTCAGCAAACTAACTAGATAGAAACCCAGTGAAACCTCCCTGCTCCCTTGTTCCTCCACCCATTCCGTTTTTTTCAAAGCTACTAATGCACACAGTTTAGAATGTCCTCCGCTTCCATGAACAGCATTAAGCACTGTGATCAAGATCCCGTATTCTGCATCAGGGAGACATTAGCTTGGCAGCCCCCTACAGCCTTAAGGGGACTCCTAATCCTCTTCCAATCCCACCTTTTCTCTTCTGCTTTCTTTCAGTGCTGGGGCTGGATCCCAGGGTCCTCCACACCAGGCAAGTGAGCGAGCTCTACCTCCGACCTTCATTCCACCCCATCCCACCCCTCTTTTGTCATTTTGTTTTATTTTCTGTTTTTTAAGACAATTATCACCAGTGCGCCATTTATTCCTGGAACCCAGCTATGTAGTTTGTTCCCTGTACTTCATGGCTAGCTGTGAACTCGACTGTTTTTAGCTCCAATTTCCCCCTTGGAGGATTGCTTTTCTCCATTCCTTGCTCGCCTGTCCTCAGCCTCCTGTTTCCCCACCCGGGGAGTTTCCTCAGTTCAGGTTTGCTAGTGAAGTTGGCACATGCTGGGGCTATTTCAAGTGTAGCCCGCATTCCACCTCCAGAAACCCTTGAATCCCAGTGCTTCCTACAGGCAAGCCAGCTGTCCGTCGTCCCTAGAATGCTGCCTCCTTGGGCTCTCCTCTACAAAGCCCCACTAGGGCAGCAGGGATGGCCTGCCAGTCAGTCATTCTGTCTTGTAGACTCTGTGACGTTTACGCTGCACTTTTGGTTCATAGCATTTAGGGGACAAGCAAAGAACTGGACTTTTTTTCCTGCCCTACCCAGCCCGTGAGTCCCAGGCATCCTTCTTTGGGTTTCTCCACAGGAGGAGGAGGAGGCATCCTCACAGCAGGAGGACAGTGGTTACTGACCTTGCTTTTCCTCAGGCCATAAAGTACAGAATGCACCGCCTCACCTTACCACTAACAGATGTGGATGAAAGTATCTTACGCTGGAACTCTGAGCACTGTGTGCTCTGTGCTGGCTGCTAAGTGTCAGTCCGGATTCTCTGAAGAGAGTGGAACTCTGGAATGCACAGGACAGACAGACGGGCTTATGAGAAACTGCATAGGCAGATGGACATCTAAAAGTCAAATAAGGGTTGATGCTGTGCTGTGAGTATAAACCTCATCATGGGTGGGCTGGAAACCCAGGCTGAGGTTCTGTTCTGCCGTCACTCGGAAAATTCCTTCCTCTCAGATAACCACCATCTTGGCTTGCAAGACCTTGTAAGAAACCCACGATATGGTGGCAGCCATTTGGTTCTACTCAGTGTTCCATTTACACGTTTATCACATTTGAAATCCCCCTTCCTAGCAGCATCGAGACACTTGAGCACCATGGCCCAGTCAGGCTGATGTAGAGCATCAGCCACCACAGGCATTTATCCGGCACATGAAAACACAGGCACATGCTGGCATGGGTGTCCCACCATCTGCAGCCAATGTGTGGGCTGATCCCAGCATTCTGTAGAACCCAGGCTTGTCACCCTCCACAGAACTCCCAGGCCAGTGATGGACCCAGGCTGAAGGATCCTTCAGTGTGGGAGAGGGTGAGTGGGTGGGTGGCTTATTTCATGTCGTGTGACAGACACAGTGGAGGGCGTGGAAATAGGGTGGTCCAGCCAGCAAGTGCCTAGTCGCCCCAGAACAGAGCAGACACTGGAAAGGTACAGCCTATGTCGTCACAGCTGCTCTGTGGCACGTGGTCAGGAGGGAAAACTCCCCTGAAGCCCCCACCGCTGGGTGGCTTCCTGCCTGGGGAGACCATCTGTGACTTCTGTTGCAGTTTGTCACCCCGCCAGTTAACTTAAGGCGCTTGCTCAGAACCAAACGAAGTCTGCCTGACACACGCAGGGCTGGCCCATATGTGTTCCCATGTGTGTGTCCACAGCGCATGCAGGTGTTCCGCCCAGAATCTGGGAATGCCTGCTGCTAAGCAGCTGCAGGGTCCCAACCTCAACTGTGAAGCTCAGCCTCCTTGGCTCACAGAGAACAAGCACAGAGCTAGGAATCCTGAGAGTAGTCAGGCCCACGGCAGCCCCACAGTGAACCAGAGACCCAAGGTTCCCCGTTTTCTTCTGGGGGTCCTCACCAGAAGTCCAGGTGGCCTTCGAGGAGCTTCAGAGGCGCTGTATCACCTTGCTCATGATATCTATCTTGGAGCTGGAACCCAGAGGCTTCTCCAACCAGGAACCCAGGGACCCAGTGCTGAACACTGCTCCGTAGTTACAGAAGGGACCCATCAAAGCTGCATTCACACTACAGGCCTTGGTCTGCAGGGTCTGCAAGTGGGGTCTGGGGATCTAGGGTGACTGCTGTGTGGACAGCTGTGGCCAAGAGAGCATGGCTGATGCTACAGGACCCCAAGCCTGGAGGACCACAGATAATGGGTGTGGTACGCATTGCTGGAGATGCCCTCCTGCTGTCCCTGAATGGGGCTGTGGAAGGAGCCTGGGGAGTGAAGGAGCCCAGCTTTCATAGTGCCCAGTGTTTCTCTACCAGGATCCATCCCCCTTCAGATGCAACCCAGCCCTTGCACAGGCAGAGGTGAGCCTGGGACAGACTCCAGGGTTTCATTCTACTTGATACTACTGGCTTCTCATTGCTGGCCCAACTGATGCAAGCCTCAGTTTCCTCATCTGAGACCTTGGGGCCTACAGAGGGAAGCACATGCTGCACCCTGCATTGGGCCCTGAGGTGGGAGTTAGGGGAGTGCCACCCCAGGAAACCCCTTCCTGAAGAGGCCCTGGGTCATGGACTTTGGTATGACCTGCCTCCTGAAATGCCCGTCACCTGTGGGCACTGTCCACTTCAGCCACTGACTCAGAGCCCAGGCTGGCAGGAGAGATGGAAATCCACTGGATTGGTACAGGGACAGACACCCAGTGGGTGACTGGATGATGCCAATGGTGACTGGAAGGGTGGTAGGATCACCTAGAGGGGCAGGGAGCTGAGGAAGCTTCCAGGCAAGGAAGAAGACTGAGCTCAGGTTCAAAATATGTGAGCCATGTGGTGGTGACCATGGGTAGGACCTTACAGTCTGAAGATTGGGGCTGGGTGTGGAGGACAGCCACTGGCCTGGAGGGAGGGCAGCTTGGTTCAACTTTTCAGGAGTGTAGACTTCATTCCAAGGCTTCTAGCAGAGAAGCCGCAGTATGGTCTTTGTCCTCTGTAGGACCCTGAAGAGGCTGGGCAAAGATCTAAGAAAACCCTGACCAGGAGCCTGTGCCTCATGAGAGTAAATAAGGTGACATAGGCTAAGTCAGTGTCTGGGGGTGGCTGTGGGACTGACAGTTGTGGACAGCTCCCTTAGAAATAAGGCTGACCGTCATTTCCCTTACCTCCTGAAGCTGTGTCCATATCCTGTTCCTGCTTCCTGAAGTCTCCCGTTCCAGCAGAGGCCCTCCTCATCATGGCTCCCCTGTCACCTGGTCACTTCAGGGTTGTTGGTTTTCTTTTTCCTTTTTTTTTTAAAAAATTTATTCTGTTTTGTTTTGTGTTTTTGAGACAAGGTAGTAGTACAGTGTAACCTAGGCTGACCTCCAACTCACAGCAGTCCTCCTGCCTCGGGCTCTCTAGTGCTGGGAATTACAAGTGTGAGCACTTGACCATCTCGGTAAAGGCTATTTCCAATGAGGTGAGATGCTAAGGGTTGGGTTGTTGACTCTATGCTGATTTGGAGACATAGCCCCTGAAAGCCACCACCATGTGCCCTTCAGTGCCCCTGACTCCACATCTCACATGATGCGCCTATGTCATCTCACAGATGAGAGTACCAGAGGGAGCCCAATCTGAGGCACGTCCTCCCACACCCCTGTCTTTGAAATACTTGCTCTTTCTTCTTGTATTCAGAAAGCATTTATGGAGTACCAGCTGTATACAGGGTATAGCATATTCTAGAAAAACCCTGGCCAGACCCTAGAGTTCAGATGCTCCCACTACTCAGGTTTCTGATTGCCCCCTGTACCTCCTGCCTTGACCATGGTCAGCAAGACCGATTAAGAGCAAGGGAACTGCAGCTGGCTGGCTCTGAGACCGGCTCCCTGAGGTGTCCCTGGCTGACAGAGCAGGAGCTGCAGGCCTCAGCAGGTCCCAAGGAGTGGGATGGATGCAGAAGCAGCTGTTGATCACAGATGTGCACTGCCTCAGAGAGTTCCCCAAGTCTCAGCCCAGAAGGGCTTGCTCCTCCTGGTACGAGCGGGTGATTCTCAAGCAGAGACACAATGGTCCAAGAGTCTCAGGACAAGATGGTGCAAGGAAGCACACACACTGTTTTCTGTCATCTTTAACTGCAGGACTTCTCAGAACCTTTGACATGGTACAGATGTTCAGGGGATCTCACTGCCCAAGAACTGCCAGCACATTTGAGGTAGGAACCCAGTTGTCTGTACATCCCTGCGTCCCTCTACCACCTTTGCACATTGTGGGCACCTGGCTGGCACCATGGCCTTGCAGGCACCTGGTAATGACCACTTATTTAAATAGGAGAGCAGCATGTTGGTGTGTAGCAAAGTGGAACAGTATGCCAGGTGTGGGGGGAGGGTGTGAGTGCCTGCATACACGCGCACTGCATGTCAGGGATGCCTGGCTACAGCCTCCACACACCCCAAGAAGCAGAGTGAGGGCTATAGAAGGGCTTATGTGCATACAAAGGCACTTACTGGTGGGAGACTCTGTATGGAATGCAAGGTGAGGCCCAGGATGTGAGCGACAGAGGAGGAGGCAGTTCTTACCCATGGCAGTTAGCACCTGGGAGACCATGCAGGACACAGTGAGCAAAGTGAGCTGATCTAAACCTTTGTCCCCAAACCTTGGCCAGACACTTAGAGCAGTGAACAACATGACCCATAGTATTGGTGGCTCCACCGTTCATGCAGCCCCAAATAGAGTGCAAACGAGATGCCATGTGTACCTTAAGAAGCATACAGCCCCGTCAATGGGATAACCCCTGCTAGTTAGCATTGGGGAATCCAAGGGAGGAACTCACCATGGGGCTGGGGCTGTGGGGACAATGAAGGAATCCCTGGTAGGATGGGGAAGGGCAGTGAACACTTGGATGGCCAAGCTTGAGGAAGGCAGAGAAGTGGAAGTCTCTGCAGCTTCCAACTCATGGCCCCAACCACAGGCCTGGGGACCCACATCGCTGAGCCACCTCTCCAGCCCCTTGTTTTTATTGTTTTGTTTACACATTAGCCCACCTCATGCTATACATATGTAGAGGGATCAAATGCAGTTTTCAATGAGAGTGGAGATGCGAAAGGTTTGAATTTCTGAGTCTGGAGAATAGTCACAGCCTAGGGGAAAAAGCACTTGTGTGCAGACTGACAGTCAAGGCTGCTTTCGATGGGTAGGGAGCACGAAGAGTTCCTGTAGCTAGCCAGCTGTAGCCCTCTGTGCTCCAGCCCAGCTTGCCCATATGCTTTTTACCATACAAATCAGAACCATTTTTGACAAGATTTTTGAGTTTTGTCAGATGTGAATTGTTAAGATTTAATTGAAAAAATGAACAGAACGCAGCGGCTGTTTGGAAGGGAGTGACCCAGAACCAATTAGAATTTAGTAACAATCAACCATTCAGCACGGATGGCCACGGCCAGCAGCAGATTAAAGCCACGTTAACTCGCCATCACTCTGAGCTCAGACGCCATTAGTGGGAGATGGTCCCGAATTTTGTTCTAATCAGTACTCCGAGTTTTTAGGGTGAGGTGCAATGGGAGATCGTCGTGAGGAATATGCTGGCTGGTCACCTCTTGACTGAGGACGTTCTGAAGTCCTAAAAAGCAGGTCAGGGCAGCAGCCTTCCTCGTCAAATTGCTGTTGACAGCCCAAACAGGACAGAGAGCAGCCCCAGAAAGTGCCTTTCATCTCAGCACACAGCAGCACGTAATTGGTCCTTCTCTCCTTCTTTGGCCTCTCCTTCTCAGCTGGGGGAACATTCCAGAACTAAGCTGGGGCTTCCTGAGGCAACTTCTTAATCCTTTCTGGCAGGTGCTCCAAGGGAGGTGTCAGCTGAGAAGAGGCAGCAGGGTGATGTGGGACCTCTAGTGGGCACAGTGCCCAGCACATAGTAGGTGTTTATTAAAACCAAGTCTGAGAGTGACTGGTGCCCACATTTACAGGCGGTGGGCTGTTCACTCTTGTGGGCATAGGTCAGGTTGCAGCAAATGACTGGCGCCTGACTTTCTTTTAGACCTCAGTCACCTCATCACCATGAGCTGGGGGTCCTTCCATGCTGCCCATTGGAGACGGCAGAGACCTCTATGACCCTGTCTTCTAACTGTTGCTACATCCCTGCAAGGAAACTGGGGCCTGTGAAAACGCTGTGGCTGCCTTTGGTCCCAAACTTGGACTCAGGGTCTATCCTGACCCTTGGTGAAAGAGTCCCTAGTCCCCAGGCTTCAGCCTGACGAGAGGCAGTGGGGTGCCCACCTGCTCCATGTGCCTCTGCCAGTCACTGGCTCCCTTTGAGCCCTTTCCTCATGGGTATGGTAGCAACAACTTTTCACCTTCTGAGTTGGATCTCAAGCCCATAAGCCCTGTGGGGGAGCAGTGGCATGTGTTTATGAAGTCAGAGTCGGATCTGGCCTATGGCTGCATACAGGGGCCGTTCACGAGTTCCCCTGGGTACCTTAAAGTCACTTGGGAGTTGCTAGTGATTCTGTGGTACCCGGGTTTATCCTTCACACTGAGTGAGGCAACAGCGGGAGCCAGGCTATGTTCCCCAAGGGAAGGATACTAGACCCTGGGGCCATCAACACACATGTCCTGGTGGGTGTGTCCCTGAGCATATATTGGGGACCACCAGGGACAGCCACTTTTTACCTGAATTTTAGGAGGCTGGAGGTGTCAGCAGGTATGATAGTTCTGTGAGGCGTTAAACCCCTGTTCAGGAAGGAATATTGGAGGCATGCTTCTCAGCCGCTTCTGTTTTGATGGTAGCAACAGTGGGTGGGATGGCTGGTTAAAGCTTGGAAACCCACCCAGAGAGTCTGGAATTTCTTTGGTCTGCCAAGGCCCAGTGCTGGGAGCATGCTCCTCATTTGATGAAGGCTTCAAGGCTGCTTGGGGCTCTCCAGCTAGAGTCCGGCACTCAGGCCTGCTCTGAATTATGGCCACATTTGGGGCAAGCCTGACTAGCCTACGTGCTCTGCTGAACGGGGACCTGACCCTTGATGAATAGAGCCTCTGGTTCCCAGGCTTCAGCCTGACGAGAGGCAGTGGGTGCCCACCTGCTCTGGGTGCCCCAGAGAATCCAGGAAAACCACAGGGGCCCTGGGCACGAATACTTGGCTGCCTAAGTTCAGGCAAAGAAGCCATGCACAACCCTAGCTAGTCACCTGCACCTTGGCCGTTCAAGCTTGATGTCTGGGTGGATCAAGTCCCAGTTCCAGCTTTTGTTATACAAAGTTCCTTGTATCGCAGTCTGCCCTTGAATTCATCATGTAGTCCAAGATCTTCCTGCCTTCACCTCCTCAGTGCAGCATTGCATGAATCGAGTTCCGTGCCTGGATGGAACTGCTAGGCAAACAGTAGACTAACTGGGCTAGTCCCAAGCCTCTATCCCATCTGGTTGTAGTAAGTGATGTAAAGTGATGACATCATTCACTCCTCAGACTGAGCCGCAGCCAGCACCTGCCCTGGGTGGGGCTTGGGCAGCATGGTGATCCTGACCAGCCTCTTCACTGGAAGGCTTGCTCTTATCGATGGACTTTGAGTCTAGCATACGCTATCCACACATGGCTTTGGCCTACTTGTTTTTAATTTCTTTTTTTTTTCTTATTTTTGGCAGTGCTTGGGATGAAAGCCTTTTTGTGTGCTAGGCTAGCGTCTCACCACAGAACTATACCAGAGCCCTCAATTACATAACTTTAAACCATTTGATACATTTATATAATGAGTTTTGACATTTCACCCCTCCCACTCCTGATGGAGTTCTTCTTCCCAGCAGACTCCCCTCCTATTGCCATGTCATCTTTCCTATGTGACCCTCTGAGTTTAATTAGAGTCACTTGACTGGAGCAAGAGAGACTTACCAGTGGCTACTCCACTGAGGAAAATGATACCTTCTCTGACAACCATAAGGTGCCAATAGTCCCTCAGGAAGAGGTGGCCATCCATGGGCCCCTCCTTACCCATGATGTAATGTTGAGAGGCTCACCCCAGCTTGAATAGGCCTTGTGCAGGTAACCACAGCTGCGAGATCATGAATGCAATAGCATGGCGTGTCCAGAAGATACCTATGGTAATTTGAATGTAATTGCCCCCATAAAGTCTAGGGAGTGGCACTATTAGGAGGTGTGGCTTTGTTGAAGTAGGTATGGCCATGTTGGAGGAAGTGTGTCACTGTGGAGGCGGGCTTTGAGGTCTCATATATGCTCAAGTCACACCCAGTGTCTCAGACCACTTCCTGTAGCCTGCAGGTCAAGATGTAGGAACTCTCAGCTCCTCCAGCACCATGCCTGCCTGCATGCTGCCTTGCTTCCTGCCATGATGATAATAAACTAAACCTCTGAACCATAAGTGAACCACCCCAGTTAAATGTTTATCTTTATGAGAATTGCCATGGTCACAGTGTCTCTTCATGGCAGTAGAAACCCCAACTAAGACAATACCTTTGCTGCACATCACCCCATCTACTGGCTCTTCTAGAATGTTCTCTAAGCTTTTGAGGAGGTGGCAGAGCGGTCCCATTTAGAGCCAAGCACTTTATTGTTTCTCAGCATTTGGGCTAGTCGTGGGTTTGCGTTAACCACTGCCCACAATTGTAAGATGCTTCTGATGGGGCTAGAGAGATGGCTCAGAGGCTAAGATCACTGACTGCTCTTCCAGAGGTCCTGAGTTCAATTCCCAGCAACCACATGGCGGCTCACAACCATCTGTAATGAGATCTGGTGCCCTCTTCTGGTGTGTATATACATAATAAAAAAAAAGTAACAAAATTTAAAAAGAAAAGATGCTTCTGATGGAGGCTGAGCACTAATCTACTGGGATAAACACGAGCGTTTAGAAGGCAGTTTGACAACACGCCCAATTAACAAAGCAACAGTAGTTCTCCCCTAGCCCATGATATCCCCAGTCCTGGGCTTTTGACCAGGTTTAAAATAACAGCTGAGTTCTCTCCTGTGTAAAAGGCATCAAATTAAATCAGAAAGTGGCTGGTTACCCCATAAAGGTTGTGCATATCTCCCTTGGCCGGTAATTACCAGAGATCACAGGATCCACAGCTTTAACCCTCTTTTTTTTTTTTTTTAAATAGGGTTTTGATATGTAGTCCAGACAGTCCTTGAATTTGAGATCTTCCTGCCTCAGGAGATCAAGGATCCGTGGAGACCAGAGGAGGGTGTTGGGTTCCCTGGGACTGGAGTTTCAGTTTGCTGTAAGCTACTATGTTGGTGCTAGGATTTGAACCCAGACACTCTGGAAGAGCAGCCAGTGCTCTTAACCTCGGAGTCACCCCTCCAGCCCTTGTCTTTGAACATCTTCATGGATCACCAACTGTTCCCACATGAGCAACTTGAGACAGGTGGGTGGCTGGGCTTTGAGCCCATCCCCCACACCCAGGGTTAGACCTGTAGGCTGCATCAGGCAGGCAGTGGGCAGGAGGATCCAGGGTGACCCTCTGTCTCCCTTCTGCTAGGTCAAGAGAGCCTAATGCATTTAACTACAGAAACTTGGTGTTTCTCAGCTGGGTCTGTAGAGGGTCAGGATCCCTCACAGTGAGGGGTCACCTACTGGCTAATCAATGTGACAGATTCGTGTCACATGACTCCAACCATACACCTGCATTCTCTGTCCCCCAGTAGCTTGTTCAGCCCTCTGGGTTTGAGTTTAGTGGAAACAAGAGCTCCCCTCTAAGGATTTTGAGAAGCTAGCAGAGTTAATCAAGCAACTAAGAGAACGGACTCAGCCTGATTATTGGGTCTCACATATGCCAGTTTCCCAAAGCTGACAGAGCTGAGCCCAAATCCATGTCTCCTGGCTTCTCACTTCCCTGCACGTCTCTGGACAACCCACACGTGAGGACAGATGCCTGAGGAGGGAGGCCAGGCTGCCCCACTGACAGCCTCCTATCCTGGAGGAGGGGGCCTGTACTGCCTCCCTGGGAGTGGCGGGGACGTGGAGAAGAAAGACTTGAAACTGGATCCTCTCCGCCTTGGGGTCAGTGTGTCAGACCCCACGTTCTCTCCACCGTCAAAAACCCCCGCAGGATTTTCTTGAAGTTTGGTTTCACATCATATGGCTGAACATTTGGAACTTTTTAAACAGAAATTGTAGAAAAATGAAAAGTATTTTCCCTTGGAACACAATACCCTCCTGGCAGGGAGCCGAGGGAGAGAGTGCCAAGCCGAGAAGCCGAGAAGCAATTGAGATAATTGTGGACCTGGATTAATCTGGGTCCTCTTCCGTTTAGCCTGGTGTCAGGGAGCGGCTATTCAGGCAGACGGAAGGCACAGCTCAGAACCCTTCCAGGTTCTGGTTTCACACTCTGGGCGGCTCATCTGCCTGCTTCCTTAATCCAGAGCTCACTTTCATGAACCCCAGATGGACCTGGGACACTTTAATATTCCAGCCGTACTGCATGCAGCAGGAACCTGCGTAGACTGAGGACAAGGCTCAAAGCACCTTGTACTCTTCAGGGTGGTGATCTTGTGACCTCATAAACCCTGGGGCTGAGTTGGTGAGTCCCCACCTCCAGCAACTTGTGCAGAGGTATCTGTGTAATGGAATCTCAGCATTCAGCAAGTGAGGCAGGGTGAAGGTACCATCCACTTTTGTCTTGGGTGCTGGGACTGTGAGGGTCTCCCCAGTCCCAGGCCTCACCTGTAAAATCCTCTGCCTGTTTGACCCTGCCTGGCTGCCATGGTGACAGGAACAGTGATGGTCTCAGGGAGAACAGGACCTGTCCCCTGTTTCCTGGACAAGAAGAATTTGGTGGAACTGTGGATGGAGGCTCCTCCCTCCAGGGGATGACACACTACCCCAGCACCGTGGTTGGGTCTCTGCCACCACTGTTTTCACCTCCCACAAATCTTCCTCCTACCCACGTTCCCCACACTCCCATTGAGACCGTGATTTGGGGGCAGGGGTGGAGTGTCTGCAGCTTCAGTGTGGGCAGTGGGGGAAGGTGCAGAGCCAAGCTGAGTGGAGCTTTACGACCACATACTGGGAGGGCTCCGAAGCCCTCTCCCTGTCAGCTGAATTCACCACAGAGGCAGGGGACAAACTGGTAGTTTGCAGTGTATTTGAGAGGTACCTGAGATCTTACCAGCTTGGTCAACCCTCAGCCACTCTGCCCAGATCTGGCGGATTGGCAGCACTTAGACCTTGGCACGCTGAGATGTGAGTACTTCCATTCTTGCCCGCTCCCTGCAGTGGACGGCCCTTCCCTAACCAAAGGTGAGCCCACTAGTGGTAGCAGCAGCTCTGGCCTCTGTGGAACCTGCCAGAAGCCCCCAGACTCTAGACAACCCTTACTATACCAACTGTCTCTGTGCATGCTCTTTGGAGTAGGCCTTGCACCTATGACATCTGAGGTGTCTGGCCTGCATACAGTCAGGAAGCTCTAGTGGGGGGCACTGTTGATGTGGCCTAAAGGTGGGAGGTCCACTGTTTGACCTTTCTTGGAAGGTCAAACCTTTCTGGGGAAGGCTTCCAGGAGGAGGTGTTACTATAGAGGCTCCGAGATGTAACTGGAGTTTGCTAGACACTCAAGGGGGTAGAGCAATGGGAGTTGGAACTGGAGATCTGAGCTCTTATGGCTCACAGGCCCTTGGGTAGAGAATCCAGTGGGAAAAGATCTGGTCAGAGGTGTGGATGGAGAGGATTGCATAGGCCTTCAAGGCCCAATTCCAAAAGTCTGGAGCAAGCAGAGATGAAAACAAAGTAGGGAGCTGTTCACCCTCTCTTGGGCAGATCTCTCCCAGAGTTTGAAGACTGAGGGGTGAGCTGGGGACAGGTGATCAGGGAAGAGTCTTCATGGTCCCAGCATCCAGGGACAGCAGTAGCCACAGATGTAGGGTAGTAGTGATGCCATGAGGTAGGCTAGACCCTTGAGGTAGGGGGACCTGGGTTAGCAAGTATGATGGCTTCCATGCTTCTGGTATAGTCAACCAGGGGAAGGCGCAGGAACCAGCAGAGGGACCACCAGAAAGGGCTCCAAGCATGCTGTGAACATGGCTCTCAGATCCGTGGGACCCCTTGGCTTGTGAGCCCCATGGTGGCCCTTGCAAAGCCTCCAGACATTTTCAGCTAGGACCCTGCAGCTCACAATGCCTTGCTGCTACCTACATGCTCTGGCAGCATTCGTGCACTTAGGGAGCACTCCGCTGCCGCACAAGCCCTTATCTGGGCTCAGATGTGCAACTGCATCCAATGCATTCGCAGGATGCTCTAACCTCACAGCTCGCAAAGGCCACCCTCCCTGTGTCAGTCCAGGAAACTGCTCATGCAGACACTCATCATATCAAAAGTGGCTCTCTACAGCTTCCTTTGACCTCGGCACCCAGGTTATTCTTCCCAACAGCTGGGTGCCAGGGACAGATGGACAGAGTGTGACCATTGGAGGGTGTACACGTATCTTTCATGTTCGCCATTGTCTTAGCTTCCTGATCTGCAGAGCTCTGTCTCCTGTCTTGAGTGTGGCCACATCAGAAAAACAGGCACTAGGGGAGTGGTGTTCCAGGGAGGGTCTCCTGGTTGGATGGGCGCCCTTAGCTCCCCTCCTTTACTGCCAAGGCAGAGCCTTCACTGTGAGCAGAGACTCTGTGGTCTAGGCGCTCTGCTTCTGGTCTCTGGGCTTGCTTAGCTGTGCTCAAACACAGCTGCCCATTACAAGGCTGAGGCATGGAAATGCCCCAATCCTCCATCTTTCTCTGTAGCGACACTTTGAACTTGTGACTTTGAAACAGCCTCAGATTTGAGTGTGGCCACGGCAAGGCTGACGGAGCATGCAGCTCCCCATCCAGTTCCCAGCCACGCTCAGAGACACTGTCATTTTTTTTTTTTTTAAGAATATTTGGGAGTTCCTTCAATAGTGTATGGGCTATTCTGGTTTTTGCTTTGGTGTAAACTTCATAATCTGTTGTTGGTACCCATGAAACAGCTTTCTGGGGTTTTGATCGAGACTGCATTATGTCTATAGGTCGAGTGGGAAATCAGTGGCAGCTCAATGAGTCTTCCTGTCCATGAACATCTTCGTAGATGTGTGTGTGTCTCCCTGACTCTATACATCTTTAATCTTTCTGTGTGTGTGTCTCTTCCCCCCTTCATTCCCTACCCTATTTTGTCTCCTCCCTCCTTTCTTTCTTTTGTTCTTTATTCCTTTCCTTTCTTTGAGCCAGGGCCTCATTATGTTGTTCAAATCATAGCCCAACAAGAAAAGGTTTTTAACACAGATTTGAGTTCAGTCATCAAGGGAGAGGTTCTAGGAAAGCGGGAATGCACACCAAAACACTGATGGGGCGTCGTGAGAGAGACTCACAAGGGTCAGTTTGTGTAATGGAATCTCGGCATTCAGAATTTCTCTTCCTTAATGTATTTGTTTTATCATATGGGGTTGTGTAAGATCATTTTCATACAAGTATAAGCTTTACTTTGAACATGTTGTACCCTCTACCCACCACCCTCCCTGCCCTCCCTGCCCTCCCTGTTCTCACTACTCCCATCATTCCTTGAATCATCCTTCTACTGTGGCACCATAGAGTCTTATTTTATCTTTCTGAGGTTCTTTTCACCCTGTGTGAATTGGCTTCTGTGTAAGGTGTGAGGTAGGGGTTCAATTTCTTTTTCTAGTATAGAAAACGAGCTGCCTGGGTACCATGGATGAAGACTCTCCTTCCCCCAATACTTGTGTCCCTGCCGCCATCAAGGTCCAGTTTTCACACATCTGATTCCTTTGTCTCTCTGGCGCATCTGACCCACACACATTGACTTATTATATTTTCTTTGATTCATAGACTGTATTGTTTCTATCCATTTTAGCTTCACAGCAAAGCAGATGAGAAGGTACCTACAGAGACGACCATCTCCCTGCCGGTCTCATCTCCCGCCTCTGTTACGGACACTCCACAGAGCAGCACTCCCACGACAGTCAGTGAACTGCGGGGGTGCAAGGGACTTCCTGGAACCTGTGGTTTACTTTTGGGCTCACTCTCAGTATTGAACCTCTTTGGGCTCAGACAAATATGTGGTGAATGGAATGCACTCCCCATGAAAGTGCCATATACGAAAGTGTCACTTTCTCTTTACTCCTGAGCCTCTGGCCACCACTGCTCCTGTTGCTGCTGACTTTCCAGACACTGGGTGGTTTGAATCACAGTCAGCGGCCAGTCCAGACTGGCTTTTTTCATAGTGCTCCTCCATAGCTTCCAGATCCTGCATTCTTTCTTCTCCAGGGTCAGACTGGGATGTGTGTCTTAGACTAGGAGCAGACCTGCATAGCTTCTTCCTCTTAGTGTTCTAAGGTATATTTTATGGCTGAGAATGGATTTTATCTCAGTAATGGTCCCTGTGAGAAGAACATATTCTGCTGTTGTTGGCCAAAGCCTCTGTAGATGCTCTGGGCACGTTGATACCCCCAAGCTCCTCTTCCTGGCTTGCTGCTGTATCTCTGCTTGCCTCCCCAGCACCCAGCATCTCCCCTGACAGCAGTCAGTTGCTGCAGTTCTGATGGGAGTTGCCACCTCACCACCCTCTACCCCTGATGTTCCTGTCTAGAATGTGTACATAACCCCTGTGATTCCTGCCGAATGCTGCCCATCCTCTGAGACTCAGCTCCAGTATCTCCTGGCAGCCTCTTTAGACTCCCCACTGGCTTAGGGGCCACTCCACCTCTCCATGGCACACAGAGCTCCCCTGGCCACAACTCTGACGGTGCTGTGTGGTCATCACTACTTCATCTATCAGTAAGGTCATCACTCACACGGTCAGCTGTGTCCAGGTTTTTGAGTAAGTGCTCTGAGAGGGAAAGCCAGAATGTTTCCTTTCCTTCCTGGTCCCTGGCATGGTCCCCGGATGTAGAGCTCCTGCCTGCTGACCAAGGTCAATGCCCTTCCTAACAGCCCTTCATTAGTGAGGAGGCATGTGCCTGAGTCAGCGGGGACCTCTTCATAGTGCTGTTCAGGGTCACTAGGTCTCTGAAATACATGGCCGAGGGTGGCTGACTGACAACAGGGGCCATTGTCCTCTCCTGGTATGGACAGAGGCAGCCCAGGCCCATCTGGACAGGGCAAGGGTCCTGACCTCAGCACTCCTGACAGATCCCACAAGTCCTGGGTGCAGCCAGGCTGGTGAGGTAGGATCTCAGATGTCACTGTTGGTGAGGTGGGGCCCTCTGGGACCTGTTGAGGGTTCAAGGGGCAGCTTTGCCTCCAGCTGTCACCACCAGAATAAAGCACTCTTCCGCAGCCTCGCTGTGGCCAATTCCCGCCACATTTTAGCTGCAGGGACCTGGTCTCCCTTTCCATCAGCCTCTCTTGGCCTGGATACTCGCTGTTCAGACTGAGCCAGAAGCCCATGAGTTTCCTGCAGCCACCCCAGCACTCCCCCACCTTCCCTACACCTGCTCCTCATGGAGTGGAGGCTGTGGCTCCAACAGTGGCCAACCACCTGATCCCAGTGCCACATCTACCAGTCATCTCACGGGAATGAGTGTGTGGCATGTGTTCTCAGAGACCCTGGGAGGCAGATGCCTTGGCACCCACGGTGACACAAAGGAGAACGTGGAGCCCACGAGGAATGCTACAGCAAAGGGCTAGACACAGTAAGTGATTTTAAAGGTGACAGACACACTTCCCTGTTAGGAGCTTCTAGTTGTTGGTCATGGTGGTGAGGTTGTGGTTGTGGCTGGTTGGTCCATAAGTTTTTGGTGTTTCAAAACTAAAGCTTTCTGAGGTTGGAGTGGTGGTGAACATCTCTAATCTCAGTATTGAGAGGCGGACGCAAGAGCATCAGGAGCTCAAGGTCCACATAGGGAGTGCAAGGTTAACTGAAACAGCTAAGATTTTTCTCTCAATACTCTAATTAATTAATTAATTGGTTCATTAATTAAAATAAAACTGGCTCACTCCTGTAGGCCCAGTCCTCAGGAGGTTGAGGAAGAAGGATTACCATGCGTGTCTCAGGCCACATTTCAAAAAGATGAAAACATGGCGGGAGAGATGGCTCAGCAGTGAAGAGCACACACTACTCTTGGAAAGGGCCTGAGTTCAGTTCCCAGCACTTATGTAAGGTGGCTCACAACTGCCTGTAAGTCTAACTACAATGGATCCACCCTCGTCTGTCCGCCACATGTACCCACACACATTTGACTTATATGCATGCATACAAACACAAACAAATAAGTGAAAAGAAAAGAAAATCTTTTCTCTTAAGATAAAAAAAAAACCAAACAAATGAACAAACAAGAGAAAACCCCAAGCACATGGGAAAGCTTTCCGGGTGCAGTGATGCCCGTCCCACCACCACCCTTTTTTCCAGAGGCCGTGCCTTTCCTGCGACTCAGCCGCACCTCTAGTGATCTGAGAGTTCAGAACACAGGGACATGGGCCTTGCACAACCTCTTATCACTCTTCCCATCACTAGGCTGTGATTAAGTTTGGCCTCTGGCCCAGTGGGAGTTCAGCTTTAGGGTGTGGGGTTCATGGCTAGAACTGGCGCTCTGGAGAAAAATGCATACAGAGGCAGCTCCCCTGTGCAGATGAGAAAATGGCTTAGGGATCTGGGGCTGGTACATCACAGGCACCTGAGTTGACTCTCCAGCCAAGACTTTGTCTTCTAGGGTACCAGCAGAGTCTCCTGTGAAAAAGGTGGCAATGAGGGTTTGTTTGACTGTGTGACACCTTTTGGGGATGAGAGCTCAATGAAGAATTTAGGGAGGAAGATGAGTGTGCGCTGTAAGAGGTGTTTAGACAGTGTGGTTAGTGGGCTAGCATCTTTGCACATTTCACAGTCCTGTATAGAGAGGCCACTAAGAGCTGCCCAGGCTAGCTACCAGCCTATCCCACAGATATGTGGGAAGCCTAGATTTCCGGGCTCAGACCCACTAGACAAGTTATGGGATGTTTGGGGCTCTGCTGCTTCGGAAAAGCCACTAATTAAGATGTCTCATGGCTTGGGGGCCTAGATCCTGCCCTGTCATGATCATGTTACAGTAAGGGACAGCTTGAAGGTGCTGTCTCTGGGCAAGGCAGGGAAGTGGGGGGTGGGATGAGGGAGAGGACAGATTGCCATCTCATCAGAAGCTGCCTCTAGGGACAGCCTAGGGTGAACACCAGAGAATCCCTAGTGACAGCTATGTTCTGAATGGGTCCACTGAGCCTGTGGGACATGCAATGTTCAGGAAGCCTTCACGAATTGACCAGGTTGGCTCCTAGCCTGTAGCATGGCTCCAACAGCATTTAGCACCAGTGCCCAAGTCCCAGGCCATGGAGTCTGCACACTTGCTTGTATAAGAAGGAGGCCATTGGTTCATGATGAAATAAGGGCTGTTATCCATCCTTGTACCTTCCAGGTCTCTAGCTCCAAGCAGGGCCCTGGGACACAGCACCAAGGCAGCGTGCTCCTGCTTCTGCACAGTGCGCCTGTGCAGTGGGGGTGACATCACCAGGGGCTGTGATCCCACACTCAGGGCAGCATCAGACGCTCTGCATCCCGTGTATCCCCAGGCAGACAGAACTGGGTTCAAGCCACACTTGGTTTACCCTTCTATACTTCCGGCCCCTGATTATCAGCTGGGGTAAAGATGCCTAAGGCCAGTGTAGGAAGAAGTAAGGCAGTGGGAAGAGTTCCAGTAGGGGGCACCTCCACTTCCCCTTTCAATGGGAACCTCTAGGCCACCGCCAAAGGCCCACTCCCTGCTCAAGAGGTGGAAGCCAAGCCCCGCAGACAGAGGGTCAAGATTACAGTAGAAAGCAAGAAGCAGGATGCACAGCATGTTGCTGGTCTTGATTACATTCTACAGCTCCGTGTCCCCTGCTGGGCCCCAGAAAGGCCTGCTTCCATTCTCTAGTTAGTTAGTTTGTTTGTTTGTTTGCTTGTTTGTTTGTTTGGATTTTTCGAGACAGGGTTTCTCCATAGCTTTTTGGTTCCTGTCCTTGAACTAGCTTTTGTAGACCAGGCTGGCCTCGAACTCACAGAGATCCGCCTGCCTGCCTCTGCCTCCCGAGTGCTGGGATTAAAGGCGTGCGCCACCACCGCCCGGCTGGTTCTCTAGTTTTGAGGGTCAACTGAATGGCAAGACAGGGGAGACCATCCCCAATCTTTGAGAGATGAGTCCTAGTAGGCCACCAAGCACCTCCTTCCCTTACTTAGGCCAACACTGAGGAGCACTTGGCATGTGTGGAGTATTGACCTGGGCCCAGATAAGACCTGGGACTGGGGAGATCCATGGCCTGAGACCCTAATGGGTATCTGGTCATGAGACACGGAAGAATTGACCTAGTCCCTGGAGAGAAACAGCGGCTTTGGGGATGGAGTAGAAGAATATGACTAGAGAGCAGAACCACCAAGGGACCAAGAAGACCTAGGAGAATAGCCACTCAGCCTAGGAGAAAGTACACTAAGCCTCAGGAAGCTGGGTGTGTCGCCAGAGGGCTGGTGGGCCAGCTGAGTGAACCAGATAAGGACTTGAGGGAAGCCACCAGTGGGCACTGGGAGGGGGTAGTCCTCTTAGCATAGAATAGGATCCCAGAGAGGAAGGGTCTCTGAAGATGCTGTGGGAGCTGACAGTGGCTAGACCACTGTGGTGACTGTCAGAGAGCTCAAATGATGTTGTGCTTGGAGACTAGGCATGTGGAGACGGTCCAGGCCCATAAAGAGTGGTCCATCCCTAGCAACAAAATCATGGCAGGAGAGGAAGCTAGGTGTGAGTTCACAATGTAATCCCAACTCCGGTGTGAAGCAGAAGGTTCAGGAGCTTGAAGTTGCCCTGGGCTACAACATAATTAATTAATTAATTGGAAATTAATAAATTTATTAATAAATAAGTAAATAGGAAAATGTATTGGGGTAGGAAGCTGAGCTGGTGAAGCAACTCTACTGTTGATCACACTCAGCATGAGATGCTGCACTGTCTAAACTGCATCTCTGGAAGACACAGAGGTCCAATCTGTGAGTGTATCCTTACTTGGAAGTAGGGTCATTCCAGTGAGTGAAGGTCAGATGCAGTCCCACAGGACAAGTTTGAGTGGAAACTTTGCAGTTGGAATCAGTAACGATAAGGAGAAGGTGTTTTGGACAGGGGCACAGGGACCTGGGACGCCTGGGGAAGAGGCCATGAGACATGGAGGTGGAGACGGAGTGACGCACCTGCCAGCCTGAGGATGCAATGGTTGCGGGACCAGCTAAGTTGGGGAGCAGCACCAATGGGAGGTCAATGGAACAGAGAAAAGAGCCGGTGAGAAAACCCTGCCATGTTTGCGGTGCTGGGGCAAGATAAGGAGCTTGTGCCAGGTCAAAGTCAAGAAGCAGGTGCTCTAGGGGATGGCAGGGATCCTCCCCAGAATAATCCCTTCCTTTTCAAAGTTACATCCCTCACGTGTTTGATCTCAGCAATGATAGAAGGTCAAAAAGAAAACTGGTGCCAAAAGTAGGGTTACTGCTGCTGTAACTTCACCATGTAATTCGTGGAAGCTTGGAACTGGTTTGCAAGAACCCAAAAGGAGCTAAAGGCTGAAGAAGCCCAAGAATACTGCAGTCAGAGACTAGCAGGGCATTCTGGTGGCAGGTCAGAACAAATGCTGACAGAAACGCAGGCTGTGAAGGTTGGGTTCATGAGTCTTCACCGGGGAGTAAGGACTCGATCTAAAACTGAACTCAGGTACTTTGCCTTGCACCGTACCAAAGCATCTGGATGCCAATAAGGCTGAAATAAACTTGAATAGCTAGTTTATTTGGTGGAGAAAATGTCCAGATGGTTTAACATCCAGGGTGTGGGACGATTATTATTGGCTACTTTTAGCCAAGTTTATGGGTAGTGTGGAGAGAAAAAGAAACAAAACAGAGACAAAAGATGTGAAAAATAAATACAGTTTGAGATGTGAATGTATTTAAAGTTATAGACAAATAAAATTATGTGGGCAAAGAGGTTATTTTTAAAGAGATTAAGGGCATTAAACAGAAACACCCATGAGCATGGTATGGGGCAATAAGGAAGATGCCTCTATGAATAGAACCCTCCCACAGAAAGCTCCAGGATGTCAAAGAACAAGGTCAATAAAAGGGCACTCGGGAGTATCTGAAAAGAGAGTTCCTGAACACAGAGATGACCCTTCAGGGCATGATACTCAAACAGGACAGCCTGGAGAGGGGAGTGTTTAGTGATATTTTGTTTGTGATCTAACAAAGCTTGCCTGAAGATCAGAGTACAGAACGAGCCACTAGTTAGCCATAGAGGCCAGGCAGTGGTGGTGGTGGCACACACCTTTAATACCAGCACTTGGGAGGTAGAGACAGACAGATCTCTGTGAGTTCAAAACCACCCTGGGCTACATAATATTGATCCAGACTAAAAAAGAATTAAAGCAGGGTGGCGGAGGCTCACACCTTTAATCCCAGAACTTGGGAGTCACACACCTTTAATGCCAGCACTAGAGAGGTAGAGACAGGAAGGGATATGGCTGGGTGGAGAGAGGAGCTCAGATGCAGTCTGAGGTTTCATTGAGATAGCATGCAGTCTGAGGATTTGTAGAAACAGGATCGCCCCTTCAGTCTGAGGATTTGGTAGAGGTAAAAGGTCTCTAGTGGCTGCACTGCTTCTCTGATCTCTCAGCTTTCACCCCCTAATATCTGACTCCGGGTTTTTATTATTAAAAACAATTAGAATATGTGCTACAGAGTGTCTTCACTGGCAATTGAAGGCTGCAGCAGTCATGATCCAAGGAGATGCAGGTATTCTTGAGCATACAGCAGAACTTGGCGTTCTTTATCCAGGTGCTGTTTAACAGGCATGCCTTGTGTAAATGGGACCTTGAGGTTTCCAGCAGGGTTCCTCCAAAGGTCCCACAAGGCCAAGCAGTGTGGAGCAGGGCCAGGTTCTCTGCAGGGAGGTCCTAAGAGGAAGTGGGTGAAGCAGTAAAGGTGAAGCTGCAGGAAGTTTTGGTTTTTACAAGGAGGATGTCTGCCAAGGAAAGTACCAAGTGGAGCTGGAGCCAAAGAGAGTGCGCTGTTCTGAGGTTGCAGAGCCTTAGAAGCAGGAGGCCTAGATGGCAGAGGTGGGACACTGGGGATGAGCTTTGGGGGTTACACCCACTTCTGTTTTGACCAGAGCTCTCTCGGCTTTCTGTTTACCTACACGTGATGGACTCTGGCTGTGTGCTCCTGCCACCATGACCCCCTCAGTGCCTTCCCTTCTCAAATGGACCACATCTTCCCCACCCAGGTGTGAGCCGAGCAAATCGCTCCTCCCTTCAGCGGCTGTGTCAGCTACTTTGTTGTAGCAGTGAGAGAGGGAACAATACAGTGTAGAGAGTGGCCCCTGGTTGGTGGCCTAAAGCCACATCTCTCAGGTGGAGTCAGAGGAGCTGATAGCTCCTACCCCTACAAGATAGGCCCCTAGCGAAGATCTGAGACACAGTGTGGAGGATCCATTTGTCTCAGCACTCATGTGATTGCTCCTTGGACTGTGAAGTCTGGGAGTGCCAGCCTTTCCCCACGACTGGCTTTCCTTGCTATGGGGCCACTCTAGGCACAGCTTCTTTTTGCTTCCGTGATGCTCAGGCCACCTGTGTGGAAGTTCTGAGGAGCCAGGAGAAGCAGTGCCATCTGCTCTTCTCTCCCTTCTCTGGATTATGGCTCAGCAGTCCATGCCATTCAAGATGAGTGCGTGTACACAGTTTTGTGTGTGTGTTTCATGTATTGCCTTCAACTCACCATGGCCACCTCCAGCCCTCTGTGCCACCTCTCTGTGGTGACGGAGGCTGCCAAGCAGGAGCTACAACCCCCCCTCACACACACACACATAGACTCCTGGTACAGCAAGAAGAGGTGCAGCCACAGACGTGCATGGAGCTGGCTGTGTTCTCTCTGGCCCTCCTATTCTCTTCGAACCGCAGGGAGAGAATGCACCTCAGTGTTCGGTTCTGGTTCAACCACGGGTGAGCCTGAGCTCTGAGCACCATGAGAATCAGCCTCCTCTATTGGGTACGGTGACACCTGAGAGAGGTTGTTATTGCAGGAGCCACCTGAGAGTCCTGGGGACAGTCGGCCTTTGAAACCTGTGACCAGATGCAGGGTTCAGGTTGATTGGGGCTGGTCTGGAGCAAGGTGTATTGGGGTGGTTTATGGGCCCCTCACATTGTCAGGTGGTCAAGTAAAAAGTCAGCCATCAGGAAAGACGGTCCCCAGACCCTGGGCTTGTGTCCCCTACACAACTTTGTCATCCTTTTGCACATACACACATTTTTCCCGCAAAGGATTCCAAGCTGCCTGTAATACAAGGCACACCAAATAACATAAGAAAACCCAAACAATCTGCAGAAATAAAGTAATTAAAAGTCACTTAGAAGGGACTGTCCTGCTGGCACACTTAAGTTTTCCTTGATCTCTGAGCTTCCTGACAGTCAGGGAGGAAAGAAATCACAGCAAAGTTCACAGTCTTCAAGAGGGGGTCAGAGGGAGCATGCTCTCTTGAATTTCCTTTAGGGAAAATTGCACCAAGTACCCAGCTCATAGCTGGGATTCTCCTAGAGGACACAATGGAAGCCTGCAGCCAGGAAGTAAAGCTGTGTTTCCAACAGGGAGGCTGTTTTCTGCACAGGTCCATACTAGGCTGCACTCAGGCAGCTGTTTACACAGCCCCAAGCTCAAGTGGAAACAGGCCCCAGATTATCTCGCCCTCTGGGGTCAAAAGGCACAGATTTCAGCGGCAAAACGCTCAGCACTGCAATCTTTGCTTTCTGCCTGAGTGAGTAAACGCTGAGCCCAGGCCACGGGCTCCGCCTCGCCTCCCACCTCATCTCTGCAAGCTCCAGTCACTCTTCTGACAGCAGTCATTGTCTGTGACAGTGCCCTGAACAGCTTCTCTAAACGGAATCATTCATTCGGCCATAATGGGAGGCCAGCGGCCGGCCTGCTGATGGCCACAATTCCACTCTGATGACCTGGCTGATGGGGACATTTACAGGCTGAATGCTGGTGGTGCCTGCAGGATGGGAAAGGCAGCTGAAGTCTGGCATCGGAGCTGAGGATTTAGGGGTTCATGGGTGGATCGCAGGCATCAGAACCCCCTGACGTTAGGCTGCTGATGGCAGCCCCTAGCCTCAGTGTTCTCATCTATGAGGTGGAACTAAGAAAGTGGGGATCACCCCCCCAGGGATGCTGACCATTTACAGAAGACTCTCTAGTACACATGCCAGTCAAGTCCCAGAGGTGCCACACAGTTGAGAGTCCATCACTACTGAGTAAGCAGAGGACATTAGTACAGGAGCCTGCCTTTTGCCATACCTACAGAAGATGTGTAGGGATGCAGAAGAGGAGCTCCTATGTGGGCCTCCTGGGCTCAGGAACCCACATACATACACTGCAGCATGGTGAGCACAGAGATAGTGCCATCCAGGAGCTCCTGCATGCCCTACTGCCTCTTCCGGGTGACTCAGCACTGCGGCAAGTGCCTGCTTCACCCTAGGGGATGGACTGACTGCCTGCTGCCACTCACAAACTAACTCTGAAGAGAAGACCCAGTGGGTGCCCCTCTGTAAGCTCCTTGTACAGTTGATGTGCTTTAGGGACCCGGTGAAACTTGTCTTTGAGCCACCCCATCCTCTGTAGATGACACTACCTGGGGGATATGTGGGAGCATGGAGGTGGCCAGCATCCTTGGGAAATCATCATCCCAATGATCTACTGCCCTGAGTACTGGCCACCTCTTTGCAGGATGCTTTCTGGGCCAGGTGGAGGCTCAGCTGAGCTATGGCCCTGCAGAGTCTCTGTGGTACTTATCACCGGCCCCAGAACCACAGCCTCCTGGCTCTGATTATTCTTCACTGGCATTGATGCATGCTCTTCCATTTCGACTCGCTCAAGGTGGGAAGGAGAGAGAACCCTGTCTGACAGTCACTGCAGCTCTGCCTGTGTCTCCAGTGTTCTGGTGGTGACTGACAGCCAGGCTCCAGCATTTCTGCATCAAGATTATGTGCTAAACTTAGGATTTTCAGAACTGAAGGCAAGTTAGTAGGACACTTGCCAATGTCTCAGGTTATCTTCCCTGCCTTGTCCTGGGCCTGTCACTTCCTACTTGAAAATTGAACTTCTGGGGCCGCATGGTACTGGGAGCTTTCAGACTGCAGCCTCCAGGAGGAGGGAGGGCCCCTTGTTCTGTAGACACCTGGGAGGGCCTCTCTCACCTTGGCACTCTGTATTACCAGAGCCAGTGACAGGCCCCCTGACAACACCAACAACAAGCTAGCCTTTTAATTCTACAACGGGAGAGGGGCTGCCCTCGGGGCCTTGGTGACTCATTGATCCACAATCACAAATGTCAGGCATCTTGAGGACAAGGAGATCTCAGCTGCCATACAGACTGGACTGTCAACAGAAGCCCCCAACTGCTGCACCATGGAGCAGGGGGACAGAGCCACCTGCCAAGTGGGAGAACAGACGGACAGACATTCCCGACTGCTCCTTGGGGATGGGCTGTGGACCTTGGCTCTGAACAAGCCAAGGCAATTGGGTATCTGGTCTGGGCATCTGTGACTGGTCAGGGAGAGTGGGGCTGGATTTGGGTGACTCTGCCATCCTCACAGAACGTGTCTTTATGATGACACCGTACTATAGTTATGGAAGGACACACCGCACAATGGGAATTTCAACAGCCATTGTCCCTCCTTTGGGGATTCCAAGTCAATAAATAAAGCCAAGATGCAGGTCAGGAGCTGGGACAGGGCAGTGCAGGTGAGGCCTGACAAGTCAGAGACCCTCCTGCCCAGAGTCTTCCTGCAGAGACAGGTGGTTTGGGGTGAGGTCCTCAGGCTTATGACATTCCTGAACTCTGTACCCAGAGACAAGGGGGGACATCCACGTGGAACATCCAGCTGGTATATGACCCACCTGCTGTGTAAGTCTGTGGAAGGTGCCCTGCCCAGGAGCCTTAGCCTCTGTCTTGGTTACTTTTCTAGTGCTGTGTTAAATACCAAGAGCAAAAGCAATTTAGGGAGTAAAGAGTTTATTTAAAGTTTTTTTCTCATTTACAAGTATCATTACATTTATTTTGTGATAATGAACTTACAGCTTTTCACATGTGTTAAAGTACACACTCTGTAAGCACACATAGTTTAGTGCCCAGCAATTACACCTTCGATATGTTTTAGACTAAAATGTCATAATCTAGCTCCCAGGAAAACATTCCTGAAGCCCTAAGGACACCAACCTTAAAAGAAGTCAGCAACATGATCTAGACCCTTCTAAAAGTTTTCACTCCTTGCTTATCCAGAAGAAAGAAAAGATACGTAGGATTTTATCACAGTACCACCGCATTTCTCACGCTGTAAACCTCTAGTACTATCAAGTGTAGAGAAGTTTTTCCTCAAAAAATTACTCAGAAATTCAAAGGAATGAGATAGTTAATTTTGTTTTAAAAAGTCTGTCTTTTTTTTATTTTTTTTTCTCCTAAAATATGGAAGTCAGGGCAGGAACTCAAGGCAGGAACTGAAGCAGAGACCATGGAAGAACTCTGCCTACTGGCTTGCTCCCCAAGGCAACTCAACCTACTTCCAAGGACCACCTGCCCAGGGATGGCACCACCCACAATAGGCAGATCATTGACATCAATGATCAGTCAAGAAAAGGCCCCAGACTTGTCCACAGGCCAATGTAATAGAGGTATTTTCTCTATTGCACTTCCCTCTTCCAAGATGACCATAGCGAGTGTCAAGCTGACCAAAGAAGCCACCAGGACAGACTCCTGTCTGTGGATGGGGTTTCAGGCTGGCCCAAGGGAGGTGGGAGGCCTGTCTGCAAAACCCTTGCATCTAGCAATGCTGCTCCAGCATCACTCCATCCCTTGTTCCAACCCTCTCCTCTATGCCACATGGCCCCTGCTGTGGTCCCTGCCTCTTTATCCACCTGTCACTGGCCCCCAACCTGCTGTCCTCACACGGGGGTCCATGCACATTGTATTGAGTCATGTGCTGTGATCTAATGACATTAACTACATTCACAGAAGGCACAGACATCACCACCATCTACTTCTAAAGCCTTCTATTCCTCCAGCCCAAGTTTTGCATGGCTCCGGCAGCTAGCCCTTCCATGTGTGGCTGCTGCACCCCTGGAGTCAAGTAGGTGTGGGTAGAATTTTTTTCCTATGGCTTTTGTCTGTATGGAGCCTTTTAATTTCTAGTTTTGGTCCTTTGCCTGCCTGTCTCCAAAGCTGAATTTACATACACCTGAATTGCCTGAGACACCATAAGTCATCCAGGGCTGTCCTAGACTAGGGGATGGCACACATGAGTTACACGGGACATGGACTTCAGTATCTAGGTTGGGAGGCCTCTGAATGCATCATGCTTTTACCAAGGGACTGTAATTATAATGGTATTTGTCACTGGACCATGTGCAACCATATCTTATGGGTTGTGGGTCCCTGGAGGGCAGGTGGGCAAGGATTCTGGTGTCCCCGTCTGCACATCCTCCTAAACACAGGGAATGTTCTAGATTCATCCTGTTTCTTCAGTCACTAGCCCAAAGCCTGAGGCTGGACATGAACACATAAATGAGGAGTGATGCCAAAGCCCAGGGACAAGTGCCCCCAGCTGTCTCCAGGACCCAGAGCCCTGGTGATGGCAAACGCCAGCATCCCAGTGTCCATCCGCATCTCTTTGTTTTCAGGGGACTGACCGCCTTCTCCTGAGCATCTCCTGCCTAGCAGTCAAGCTACCGTGCATTGGAAAGGACACCAGAGTGCTCCGTACTAGTGCTGTGAGCAGTACCAACACATGACGCCTACGGCTGGAGCCCGACACAGAGCTCCCAAGTCTGAAGAACTGCCTTGGCAGGCCTGGGGCTTGCCCACTGTGGACACGAGGGAC
>NW_004949103.1:1349294-1363326 GCF_000317375.1 Microtus ochrogaster
AGCAGCAGTGCCATCACAACCTAGAGACCAGGAAGCAGTCTCCTTGAAGACCCTCAGTAGCTAATCCTGTTTTCTCCTGCTCTGTCCCAGGAGCTCCAAGGAGTGTAGCACTAAGATGATAGTCAAGTCTTCACAAGATGACAGGTCCACATCAGTGACCTACCCTGGCAACAGGTGACCTGGTTCTAGGCTCAATGCTCATGGCTCCAGGGTTGTGATGAGCTGCATTTTCAGAGGGAACTGAAGAGCAGAAAAGCCAGTTAGTCCCCAAACTCCAGGTTCTTTATCACAATAGCACAGTATCCATGTCCCCTCCTCAGAGACTTGTCCAGTTTCTCTCATAGCACAGTGATGGCTCCCCCAACCCCAAGGACATGTCTCCTTAGCATGACTAGTTCCAGAAGTACACCGAGGAGCAGCTCATTTCATGTCTTCTCTCTCTTCCACCTCTCCAGCAAGCCTGACAGGCAGGTTCTGTGATTACAGCACTGGCAGCCACTCCTGGAGCAGCTCTGACTGAGTGGAGCTCCAAGCCTCCACCACCAGACTGTGTCCTGGGTGGAAGACTGCCACAGGAAGCCTGAAGCCAGCCTTGCGTCGAGCTCTGGCTGAGACTCCTGTCCTGGTTCTACATTTTAGAGGATGCTCTTTGGGCCCTTTAGCTGCCCCATCCTGAGGCTTGAGTGTGTGACTGAGGGAAGCAGAGTCTGAGACAAGGATGGCCCCCAGGAGCCACTGTCAACACAAGGGTGATAAGGGCTCAATACTTGGCCCAGAGAGTCAGTCCCTGAAGCTCAGGCACAGTGAGAAAAGAGCTGTGTGGATGCCCAGGCACCATTCCTCGACCTGGGTACCTCCTGAACTCAGAACTCAAGGGTCAGCCGTCAGAGGTGCTACTCTGCCCTGATGAGCTGGGTCAGGGTGCAGTCACTTCTGTTCAGTCCTGGCTGGGAGGATTTCTTCTATATGTGGACCCCATACTCACCAGGAACCCATGGACAAGTTCTGACCCCAATGGGAAGATAGGACATGGAGTACCTTGAGGATGCCACAAAGGAGGTGAGGCCCTGGGCCTTCCATGGGCATAGTGAGCTGTTGACGACACTCAGGGTGAGCCCTCTGAAAAGCTGGAACCTCACTTTCTCCGCTAAAGGAAAGGTTGCTTCCCCCTCTGCCTTGTCTCCTCCCTCAGTCTAGGATCCATTGGCCCTACAGGGTCTCTGTCCTCCGGCATGCAGCCAGTGCTCACTCAGTGTGACTTCTGCTTAGTTCCTGCTGCCTCTGCAAGGTCAACCCTTCTGGGAGTATCCAGGAGTTCCTTTGGTCCTTGATACAAAGAGTAACCCCTCTTTCTTCAAACAGACCATCAGAATGAGAGCACCAGGACTACAGGTCCCCATGGTGGAGGCTTAAAGCTCATGGTGGGGACTGAAAATTCTCCAGTGGATACCACAATGTCCCTGAAGTTCCGAGGGCCCACCTTCACTTCTTGGCAATGGGACATAGCTCCTCAAGCCTGGCAGAACTGTCCATGTGTTCATGGGACAATAGAGAGGAGGGCGGGTGACGTATGGCTGGTGACAGGCATGGCTACTGCTACAGCAGAGGATCAGGGCCGGCCTGCCTCCTTACCTGCATGAAACTTGACCCCACTCTTCATCTGCCACCAGTAATGTGTGCACCTGGAAGACAAGGCGAGAGGCCCTGGATTCTGAAGTTTTTGGAGGGCTGTCTTGCATGATGGTTAAACCCTGCGCAGCCCCTTTGCCTTTCTGGGCCTCAGTTTACCACTGCTCCAAGGTCTTAGAAGGCTACTTCTATAGCTGTCTGAGCTGGGATCGTCTGGTTGCCCCCCCTGCCACCCCTGCTGGCAGTTAAGTGAGCACAAACATGTTCGACGCTAAATAATTAATTTTCGTCCTCCGATAAAAATGTCATCTGTTGATTTACAGCCCCTCTTGGTAACAGAGCTCAATGGAAACCTGATTCTTAATTATCTGCCCTGTGCCGCCAGGAGGTGGGTCCAGCTGCTGGAAGAGCAGCCCCAACTGTTCCCAGGCGCTTCTGGGCCACAAGGCCAGATGCTTCCTGGGCCTGGTGCTGCTCTCTGCAGGACTGTGCAAGTCACGGAAAGTGCTGCCCCCTCTGCAAAGTGCCCTAGAGGTCCAGGGTAAGGGAAAAGTCTGTCCTGGAGGCAGGACAGCATTCTAGGATTGTACCATCCCAGGAACTGTGCTGGTCTCGCTGTACGGATATGAAGAACAAGTTCCAGAGCAGGAATGCGGGTGACCACAAGCAAGGCATGTTGAGGAGGAGCTGGCCTCCTTCTCAGGTCAGCCTGCCTCTGGAGTTGTGTCCTGTACCTCACACCCAGCAACGGAGGAGCGGGGTGTGGCTGTAGCCTCCTCATGGCTTCTCAGCCACTCTGCCAGGTGAACGTGACTTTTGATAAGTTCTCTGAGCCCAGCAGAGGCACGGTAACCCTTCCCGCCCTAGAGGATCTAAGACGTGAGGGGCTTGGCATGGGTAGAGGAGACTTGCCAGAGAAACTCCTAAGCTGAAGGTAGATCAGGCTGCTGCTGGCTTTACTGCCTTCACCATGTCCTCCGAGGATAGCATCAGTGGGACTCACTGGTGGAATGGAAGGGAGTGCATCTCAGATATGGACAGTCAGAGAGATGGGATGGGGCCTCCTGGGAGCCAGTGCATCACGCTGCACCCAGGTAACACTTGTGCAGGTTCAGTGTATGACCATGGTCAGCTGTGTTATACCTGGGCTTCTGCTCCTATTATCCCTCCCGGCCTTACTGTCTATAACCATTATCAGCTCACTGCCTGCCACATGCTGGGCTGGACTTCAGAGTTAGCCAGGTCAGGAGCCTGGCAGCTGAGCAACCCCAGCCCCACTGTGAGATGAGTGCCCAGACTTTGGGTTGGGAACAAACATGGGTTGTCTGCCACAGATGAGGTTCTGGAAGTGCACACCTACTTTCTGCCCAGTGGCCTGCCCCCTCCACCCAACTGGGCCACGATAATATCTTGTCTATTGCCTGGGTGACCAGATTCTGGCTCAGAGACTCTAGACAGTCCTGGGAAAGCTCAAGGACTTGGTGCTGGTCTCAAAGGAACCTTCGATATGGCTGTTAGTTTGTGTGGAAGTAGCAAGATAGATCACAGACAATGGTAGAAGATGAATCTGTGGGCAGGTGCTGAGTCCAGGACCACTGGGCCACTGGCGTGCAGGAGCTTGTACCTCGTCTAAAGCACTCTTTAGCTATGCCCAGTGGTCACATCTGAGCTGCCTGGAGAAGTCGTTGTCCATCCAGCAACACCTTCTACCACACAGGACAGACCTTACCCACATCCTTCCTGGCTGCAGGGGGCAAATGACAGTGAAGTCTAATCATCTCCCTAAGACATCAGGATGAACAGCACAGTCGGCTTGGGGTTGGGAGGGCCTGGCAGGGGTGCAGGGACAGAATTGCCTAGCTACCTGCCCTCCTGTTGTCTGCTGGGGTTGCTGGAATGACCATAAATTAAAGTTCAGGCTCTCTGCAGACCATGGTGCCTCAAATCTTCTCCTAAGATGAAGTGCCCTGAGCTAGAAATCCCAGTGCCCACAGTTAGTATGGTGGGACATTTGCTATGGCAACAGTTTCAGTGCAGAATCAGCCAATGGCAGCTGTATCTGTTCAACTGGAGCGCAAAGAGACGGTTAGTGTCCTGAGGGTGGGGCTGTGCCCTTTGTACTCTGCCTGCTGCAGACATCCAGGGGACTCTGGTAAGGCATGGTGAGCGGCAGGTCCTCGGACATTGCTTAGCCTGCAGAAGGTGCTTTGTCAGTCAGTGCTCAGTCCTTGGGAGTGCTCTGTCAGTACTTGGTGATGCTAGAGGCAGTACAAGGAGGCAGTGGTGAGGGATGGTGCTGATGGCAGTGCTAAGGAATGGTGCTAGGGGGTGCTGTTGGCTCCCAGGATGACTCAAATGTCCCTGTGGATGCCTGTTGCAGGGAGCCAGTGGGATGGGAAGGGTTAGGACAGAAACGCAGCAGGGTCCTAGTGACTGGAGGATTGTCAGGTTCTTTAACTAGCCTCCGCTGTACCAGGCTATGTCCCCAACACTGGCATAGAGGACAGTAGGATAGTGGAGAGAGGAACTCACCACCATCTAGGCCAGCAGATTTCTGGGAGGGTGGAAGAGAGAGTGAATGAGTGATGGAATCTACCGATGCCCATTCAGGCAGGTGCCCGCCAGGCGTCCTCGTCTGTGAATTAAACAAACTTGCTGTTGGTTCTGAGTAAGACTAATGGAAGTCAGCCGGGCCCATGTAGGCCAAACCCTCTGGAATCCTGCATTAGGAGTCATCTGCGCTTCAAACTGCACAGCCCACCTGTGCACATGGGGGCACCGCTCCCCTCTCCTGAGAGCACAGCTGCACAAGGCCAAGCCCAGAGCTCCCTGAGAGAGCTGCCTGCCCGGAACTCTGCTCTCTAGGACCTCTCCAGGGCTGGGGGTTTTGCAAGGCGCTAAGTGACTGCCACTGTCCCCCAGGAGCACTCCTGTGAGAAAGGCCCTTGCCGTTGGGAGTCCTGTTTGCAGGCCTGGCAGATGCCGTCTCCATGGGATGGTAATGAAGTAATGCTGTTGACTCGGCTCTTGTCGCCTGAGAGTGTCTAAGTGCTTCAGGAACAATTAATCGGCTTGCTCACTCCTGCTAAGCATGATAGCCCAAGGCCTCGGGAGGCCAGACAAGGGAAGTGGCCTTGAGGAGACAGTCGGGAGCTATACCAGGCAGCTACTAGAAGCTGTCTATGCTCCAAGCAAGCCGCTTGAGTCAGAGCTTAGAGCAGGAACGCGAAGGGGCTGAAGGTCACAGAAGGTAGCGTTGGCTGAAGGGGTCTGAAATTCTGCTCTGTTATTTTTCATCAGGGACTGAGAGTCTAAAATTGAACACTTAGCCTCTCCGGGGCTCAGTCTCCTGTCAGCTCTAACTTTTCTTTACCTGCATCCATCTGTCACTAGGGCCCTTCATCTCTCCATCCTTCTTAGCCTCAGTTTCCCCTTTCTACACTGGGGAACAAGCATCCCTCTTGCTATAACATCACTAAATAAGTGGTTTCATTTTAAGCCTGTTTCTAGGATGGCCACACAATGGTCTGTAGGGCCGTGTTTCCACCGGGTTAATGGTTCATTTTACCTAGCTTTGTCCATGATACCAGACATAAACAGTTTAATGGGGGCGGCTTTATTTTGGCTCATGTTTTCAGAGTGATCAGTCCACCGTGGTGGGGAGGGCATGGTGGAGAAGTTCATTTTGGGGGCAGATGGATATGTCCAGAATGTTCACAACCCAGAAGAGCAGGAAGCAGAGAGGAGGGGAGGAGCCAGACACAGGTACATCCTCCAAAGGTAGGTCTGCAGTGATCACTTCGTCCAGCTAGGTCTCACCTCCCAAAACCTCCAACACCTCCTAAAGTATCACAATCAGTGGAGGACCGGGTGTTCAAAACATGAGCCTTTGGGGGATATTTCAGACCAGAACATTCTCTGTCTCTGAGCCCTAAAGGTTCATGGGAAACTTGTAATGCAAAATGCTTTCCATCCAAACTTAAGAATCCCTAAAGTCTTTTTGCTTTTTAAAGTTTTTTTAAGCGTGTGTGTGTGTGTGTGTGTGTGTGTGTGTGTGTGTGTATGGGGGGGGTATGCACATGTGAGTGCAGTGCCAGCAGAGGCCAGAAGAGGGCATTATCTCTCATGGAGCCTGGTTTACAGTGGTTCTCAGCTGCCTGATAAGGGTACTGGGTAGGGAACTGATCCTTTGAAAAAGAAGAAATCACTTTTAACCACTGAGCCATCTTTCCAGCCCCAGTTTCCTGAAGGGTTAACAGTCTCGGCTCTGTTCAGAAGTCTAATGTTCAAGTCCTCTGAGACTCGAGACTGTGAGCCCCCATACGGGTAAAGAGAAAGTTACACACATCCCAGATCCAATGACTCAGAGTAGGCACTTTCTTCCTAAAAGGAGAGGTGAAGAGTGGAAAGGAGAGCCAGGACCAAAGGATGCGGCAGGGCGAATGTTAATTCCTGTGGCCGGGTCCAGCATCTGAGCTCACGGTATGTGGTGGGCTCGGACAGGCTTGAGCGGCTCTGTTTCCGCTGGCCACGCTTGGTGCTTTCCTTAGTGGATGCCCCATGTTCCTGGCACCTCCAGCATCCTGGGGTCTCACTTCAGCTCACAACTTCTTGCATCAGCACACCACAGTCTTTCCACAGGGAATCTGACCTTGCTACATGCTGCCTGCACCTCCCAACCCCGTTCTTCCTGAAAACTCTTGGGAGGAGCCGCTGTAGCCTGTTGCTCTTGTGTTCTGTGTGCCTACAAAATCAGTGCCATGTGGAAGATGTCAAGTTCTGTTGCTGGCTCCAGCAGCTGCCAGGCTGTCTGAGACCATAGCTACATAGATCTCTGGGTGTCTGAGTGGCTGAACTTGAAGAAGCAAGCCCTTAGGTGACCCTGCTTTAGCAGGGGGCCCCTATTACCAAAGGCAAGGGTCTTTGGATGAGTGAGGTCTTTCCAGTTCCTGGAATACTCCGAGGGCCTTTCTTATTGGCTGATGCCAAGTGATTGGCTGCTCTTCAATGGTGCTAATCTGGTTAGCAAGTAAGGCTTTAAACACACCATTTTCCTGGCCAAACTGCATGTTCACAGGGTTTTGCTCTGCTTTCTGCTTCCAAATTTCACTATGAAGCTGACTGAAAACAGTCAGCAGTAACCATGCAGCAGGTTGAGCTCAACGCTGTCTTGAAATTTCTTCCACCAATGTAGTTAGTCCACTAATTTTGAGTTCAGCATCATTCAAATTTTTAGAGCATGGGCAAACATAGACAGATCATCAAACTGTCACACGAATGACCTCTAATTCAATTCCAAGCACTTTTTTTTGTTCACCTTGCAGCATTTAAGGCTGGCCTCTGCCTCCCTCTTTCTCCTGGCATCCTGTTCCTTCTGAGCTTCTACCTGAATCCCCCATCAAGCTCCACTTCCAGCATCCTCTAGCCCCACCTCCAGAATTTCCCAGTTTCCTCCTGCAAACCTGTTCCAAAGGCTAAGAGACCCACAAGGTTGGTGTAGTCATAACAGCCCCCACTTCTCTGGTGTTATTTTCTGTGTTAGCTTTTGTGACACTGTGACCATGAAAGCTGAGAAAAACATCTTAAAGAGAAGGGGTTATTTGTGCCCATGGTCACACAGGGTGCAGACAAGACTACACATGATGACATTTATTGACATTACTCAGAGTCTGACACGCGACAGACATACGTGAATGAAGGACCTGGAAGGCGCTATGTTCTGTGACATCCGACAAATTCCCGCACTTCCTTCCATCTAGAACCATCTATCCTTGTTTCTTTAAAACTTTCTGAAAGCCATGAGGGGATTCACTAAACAGTTTTCAAAGGCTATGCTGAGTCACGGTGACTTAGAATAGAACAGAATTCAGATCAGATCACACATGGAAGAGCGGCAGCCGTAAGCCACCACGGTCATCGTTTGGGGACTGTCAGACTTCTTAGGGAAGTTTTATCTTGAGTCTGTGAGGATCCCCAGACAGACATCTGAAGTTTGGGAGCAGAAACCCTCTAAAATACTGATTTTATCGCTTCAGCTTAAAGGGCATAATTAACCACACCCGTGGTGTGTCCCAGCACATCCAGGATACTAGTGTGCTCATGTTGAGTGACATAGTCAGAGAGCACACAACAGAGACGAGCTGTGTTGCATGTGAGCTGGGTGCTGAGAGCTCAGAGAGCTGAGCCTGTCCAACAAAAAATATAAATATATTGCCGTGTGTCACAGCTGGTGGAGGTCCTGCTCTGCCCTTGAATGACATCAGGTATGGATGTCATTCACTTGAGCCTGAGTGAGTGGCACTTGGTGGAGCAGCACAGGCCTGTGGCTCCTAAGCTGTGCTCCTCCCACACTGGGCAATGATGGCATCTTTGGTGTCATCTCTCTCCTCTGAGGAAAGCAAGACACAGGGACCCCAGCATCTCGTACACGGTGCCTTACCTCAGTGGAAAAGCCACTAAAGGGGTGGCCAGCAAGGGCTTGACAGAGGCAGAGTGAGACCCATCTCAGGGCCTGGCTGGCTCTTGCCAGAACTGTGTCCACTTGTCCCAACCCCATGACACAGCCAGCGTGTTCTTCTCCTGTCGTTTGGCCTTTGGTGGCATGTCTGCTTGGCCCCGAGCTGCAGAGAAACAGCTGGGTTTCCACACCTCAAGAAACTCCTGGCCTTATCCACTGTTCCCTAACTGCACACCAGGCTCACTTGGTTTCTGCCATAGCTGGACTGACTGCTGACGTGACATACAGGCTGTGTAACTGTGGTCATCACGTCCCCCTACTTCTGATGACGGCTTTGGCTAAATAGTGAGGAAATCTGTCACGTGGCTGACCAGTGGCTCACAGGGACACTGACCTCCCTGTCCCATGCCATCCCCATCCCAACCCTCTTTCCTCCATGCACAGCAGAGGCATGCTTGTCCTACAGAACAACTTGAAGACAGCATTCGGTGTCCCTCCCCACTAGGACCCGTCTCAGTGGGGGCCTGACCCCAGCCCAGTGTTGGGGTCGGGGAGCCATGGTTACTCTCATCCATGGATGGAATTCTCTGACAGACGCAGGATGGAATGAGACCCTGGGAAGGAAGCACAGTGTAGAGTGTGGGTCACAGGCCACCACCAGTCAGTGCTGTTTGCTTTCCCCACACCACCACAGCTGGCCCTTTGGGATCCACAACACACTCCAAGTGGCACGTACTTCACCAACGGTGGCCTGAATACCTTGGGAGGCATTTTGGAAGGCATCAAGGAAGCAGACAGCCATAACCAGGGGAATCTAAGAGGACTCTTTAAAAAGGCTAGATGGCCCAGAAGGAAACGATGCCCAGAAGAAATGCCTGCCCAGGCCCAGGTGCCCCACCTGTGATGGTGATGTGGCTCCTGTGACCTTGTTTGGAGCCCCATAGCTTCACAGACAGTGGAGTTGGTCACAGAGCCCTGCAACCGAGCTGGCCTTGGATTTCTTTGGAAGACCCATGCCTGGGCTGAACACATCGATCCTGTTTCCTTGAGAGCACATTATCTTCACACGGCCTTGCATTAATGCGTGTGGGCTAATTTCCCTCCTCCCAGCTGCACACCCCAAGTGCCAAAACTCTCCACTTCAGCCCTTTGGGAAGGAGCTCATCTCAGGAATGGGGGCAGGTCTCTGGAGTGGGGGTCACTTCTCCAAAGTGCTCAGAAGTGTCCAATTGCCCCCTGGGGACACCAGCTTCCCCTGCTAAGTGTCACCCGGATGACCGCAGGGCCCCTGGGCCGTGCAGCAACAAGTTTCCTGAAATGCCCTCAGCTGAGCCTGTGCTTCCATTGTAAGTTACTGGGTTCCAGGGTAGGAGGGAGGAAGGTCTGCAGTCTGGTGTCCCTCCCTGGGGCCACCAGACTTTGCTCTTGCATATCGCCATCCTCTGAGAGATCCTCCCTTTTACCCCTATGGAAGCTCGAGACTCAGAGCTCAGGCAGGCTCCTCGAGGAGGGGCCCAGCTTCCTGGCCTTGGCTTCCACTGTTTTCCTGGTCCCCAGCCCCAGCTGTAGGCTTCCTCGATGCTCAGCCACACCTCTTGGACCCCAGTTCCTACCAAGGACCTCCTCCCTTCACTGTCTGGAAGGTTTTGCCAGGCTCCTCTATAACATGCCATACAGAAAAGGGCAGTGTTTGTGCAACACCCCAAGTGACAAGGGACTTGGAGGGAAAACACATCTCATTTCCTTTGTATTATGCAATCCCGGTGAGAAATGAACAGTTTTTCATATTCAAATTTAATTCAGTTCGAAGTGAATTTTCCTATATTTCAGTGAGAAAATGGAATTCAGGCCAGGTGCCTCCCAGCACCAGAGACAGGTGGAGTTCAGAGTTCAAGACCAGCCTGAGTGAGTTCCAGGAAAGCCAAGACTACACAGAGAAATTCTGTCTTGAAAACGAACAAAACAAAATAAAAACAAAAAAGAAAGAAAGAAATTGGAGTTTGCGACATTTAATGAGTAACCCACTGGGGTCCTTCAAGACTGCCCATTAGGGCTTTTGAAATTCGTCTTCAAAGTCTTACTGGTCGCCTTTGGTGGGAAGCATTCAGTCAGGGGTGAACATTTCAAGGCAAGGCTTGCGAGTGTGGAAAGTTTAAATGAAGCAAAGTGGGCACCGCTTAAAACAGGCAGACATCTCTTTTGTTTTGATTTCACTGGAGAATAGAATCTTGGCATTTTACATAATCACACACATCAGTTCTACAGGGGATGCAATGCATTTCCATCGTTATTCCAAAGTATTGAGGAGGTCCTAACTGAGAAGGGGGATGGGGTTGCTAGGGTGACTCGTGGATGTGACTGTGTGCCATCAGCTTGCACTTCAAGGCTTAATCCCCCAGGACCCCTCCAGTTCCTGACTTGGGAATCTGCCTTGAGCCAGAACCTCTAGAACCTCTGCAGCCCTGGGATCTGCCCTGAGGACAGCAATGTCCTTCAGGGCTGCAGTCTAAAAGGGACTTTTTTTTTGTCCTTGATAATATCCTTGACTCTCAGTGCTCCTGTGAGCATCATGATCCATCCACAAGGCCTTACATTTTCTTCTCTGAACCTCCCTCCCATCCAGGTGCAACCCAAGGGGTCTCCCATGAAGCAGTAGGCCTGGAGTCTAGGAGCCCCACCTCCACAAAGGAAAATCTACACTTCCCCACAAACCTGTACAAGCTACCTGCCTTCCCAGGCAGCCCTCCTTCCATGAGAGTCTCACACACAGGCAAGCTAAGTGTCCAGCTGCCCAGTGTGGGGCTCTGCTTTATATACTGTGAGCTATGTCCTTACTTCCTATGCCTGCATCTGTTTCCTGTGTGACCCTTCTAGAATGTTCCCTGAGAATGTTGTTAACCCCTTCCATCTCTGACTCCAGCCTGGCTCCTGCAGGAAGACACAAGTCTGACTGACAACCCATGGCAGTACAGAAATCTCAGCGAGACCAGATTTGACATCTGAAGGTATTGAGTGGATATTTAGTCATGAATGCTGGACAGCCTGGCTCTAGCAGGGGCAGACTGGAGACAATAGAGCAGCTGACTATAGTCCAGGTACCCAGGTATCTTGGGTCTTGTCATGCCGGCAGCCTGGTATGGGGACCGAGTCACTGCAGGACTCAGTAACAGCCTGGATTCCTGAACAGGAATTTCCTTCAATGGCAACCACTCTTCTTGTTCCAACAGCCCAGGAATTTTGAAGTTGTCTTAGTAGTCACAGTGCTATCATTTCCAGTGCTAAGCTCAAAACAAACCCTGAGGGACTGGAAGAGCACTGGTGTGTGTGTAGGTGGGCTGGAGGAGGGGGAGTCTGCTTAAGGCTCTCATGGCCTGGAGTTGGACCAGGAGTGTCTATATGACCTGACAATCAGTCTGCTATCTCTTTAGGAACTGTTCTCCTGTCCATCACCTTAGCCACCTTCATGCAGGTCCAGGTCACATCTTTATGCCAAGACCCCTGTTGGAATCTTTGTCCTGGATTTGAACTACAGCCCTGCCTGACCCAACTATGGCCCTGAGCATCTCCTATCTCTTATCTGTCTATCCAGCCAATAACAATACTGTGATACCCTAGGGCCCTGTTGGCCATGCTGGCTCCCTGGAAGGTTTCAGCTCAGCTAGCCGACATTGCCATGCTGCCATGGGTGGTCACTCAGACTCATGCCTTCCTGCAGGAGCCAGGCTGGAGGACAAAGACCTGTCAGTGAGCAGACACTGTCCAGGTGTCTGCCCGTCCTGACCACACCAGAGTTACCTGCCTTTCCAGAGTTACACTCATCTGGCTGTGGTTTCCTTACTTTCCCCATCAGGGCAGCACAGACACAAGGGCTGCGGATGACTACATGCTGAAATGGTCAGTGGTTTTGCTTTCCTTTTCCTTGGGCTGTGAGTGCCTAGGGGAGGAGTGGGGGCTTCTGGGTCACTTCTGACCCGGGTCAGCTCCCACAGGTTCACACTTGGCACCAAGTTCTACTGTGGTAGTGGAGGGGGGCATGGAAGCCTAGAATTTGGGTAGTCACGGTCAGTCATTATGGTCAGGTGGGTCTGACACCCGAAAGGGTGGACAGAGTGTCAAGCGCACACTTAAGGCCGCTCCAAAGGATGCAGTGTGGGGACCTGGGAAGAGCGCATAGCCTCCTTGGCTCCCGCCAGAGGCAGATGGTGGGAGCCTGTGTGGATGAGATGGGAGATGCTCTATAGTCACCAGATGTGGCCCAATTAATGGGGTCTGGAGGGGGCGGTGGGGCTCTGGGGAAGAAGACAGCTGCGTCCACCCATGCTCTTGCCAAGAGCAGGGGCCAGTCTGAGCCCGTCTGTACACTGGCCCTGGCCTCAGGCTTTGCCCAGGCTGGCACAGAGATTTGATTTACTGGCCTGCTCTGGGAGACAGCAGGAGGGGAGATCTGCAGCCAGGAAGAAGAGGCGCAGGACGGATGAACCTACACCCTCAGGAGGAAGACAGCAGAGCTCAGCCTGTTTAGGATACTGGAAGCCCTGGGCTCCTCAGGCTCAAGGTGGTGTCTGCAAAGTGGAGCAGAGCCCCACCCACTCTGAGGGGCAGAGGGTGTGGCCAGCAAGCCCTCAGTCTCTCCCTGACATCCTTTTTATCTCCAGAATCTCCATGGAAACCCTAGGGCAGCTTCTGATTGGCTCAGCCAAGTCACATGGCCTCTCAGGCCAGGTAGGGGCATGTGGTTGGTGGGAGTGGGAGAGATGGCAGACCTCAAAGATGAGCTGAAAGATCAGTCATTCGGAAGAGCAGGGAGGGGGTCTGAGGAGGTTAAAGGGCACACACTTCACACAAGGACCCCTGGGAGACTAGCCCAGGGAAGCCAAGGGACTCCCACATCCTCCACTCGCTCCATTCCTGCAGCAATGGGGTGCTCATCCTGGGGTCCAGGCTGAGGAAGCCATCCCTGTTCTGGTGGCTCTATGTTAAAGACAAAGTGCAAGAGACAAACAGTCTCCTCCATGCTACAGTGATAAAATACATGAACAAATATTTGAATGGGGCAGGAGAGATGGCTCAGTGGTTAGGTGTTGTTTGATGTTTTACTCTTTTGGTTCTTTAGTCTTTTGACTTTTTTTGGGGGGTGCCACCCAGCCCCCAAATAAATACATGGAGGCTTATAAATGCCCAGCCCTTAGTTTGGCTCCTTTCTAGTCAGCTTTTCTTAAATTATCTCATCTACCTTTTGCTTACTTGTTTTTGTTTTGTTGTTGTTTTTTGAGACAGGGTTTCTCTGTGTGAGCTCTGGCTGTCCTGGAACTCTTTTTGTAGACCAGGCTGGCCTCGAACTCACAGAGATCCTCCTGTCTCTGCCTCCCAAGTGTTGGAATTAAAAGTGCGTGCCACCGCTGACCAGCCCCATCTACCTTTTGCCTCTGGGCTTTCTCCTTTACTTACTTTTGTGTATCTTCCTTCTGCTCTTAATCCATGGTTGGCTGAGTGGCTCGGTGGCTGGCCCCTAGAGTCCTCTCTCCTTGCTCTCTTGTTCCTTCTTTCTTCTCCCAAATTTCTCCTTCTATTTAACCTCTCTGCCTGCCAGCCATGCCTGACCTTTCTCCTGCTTCGCTATTGACTGTTCAGCTCTTTATTAAACCATCAGGTGTTTTAGACAAGCTAGGAACCACAGCTTCACAGAGTTAAACAAATGTAACATAAACAAAAGCAACACATCTTTACATCCTTAAAACAAATGTTTCACAGCATAAACAAAAGTAACACATCTTAAAATAATATTCACAACAGTTAGAAGCACTCACTGTTCTTACAGAGGACCTGGCTTCTGTTCCCAGCACCTGCAACTCCAGCTCCTTAGAGAGCCCACACCTCTGGCCTTGTAGACAGGTGAACTCACATGCAACATTCTCTCTCTCTCTCTCTCTCTCTCTCTCTCTCTCT
>NW_004949103.1:1363466-1376382 GCF_000317375.1 Microtus ochrogaster
CCTGAGAGGACATAGCCCTGCTGCTATTTATCCCAAATGAGCAGTAGCCTCGCTACCTGATCCAGAGAGCATCAGACCAATCCAAGGGGTCAGAGATGGGCTGTAGAGCAGCTTCTGAAGGCTGAGAGCTTAAGAGGTCAGGAATTGAGGAAGAAAGCAAGTGCATAACACATACCTCAAACTCCATCTTGGAACAAAAGACATCCTGAAAATTCCTATGCCATTTGTGTCCTTTATAAATACAAAGTTGTTTTTATGTTTTTAACTTTTATTTGTATGTATGTATGTGTATATGTGCAGCTGTGTGTGTTCAGGTGTGTATGTATGTGTGTGTAAGACAGAGGTCAACTCATGTATGCTCATTTGTATTTTGAGACAAGGTTTCTCACTGACCTTGGATTACTACCTAGGTTGGCAATGTGATTCATTTCAGGCATGCAATCCTAGCATATTTTAAATTTTATATCTGAACTTTTTAAAATTTTTTGCTATTATTAGTATATTTGATTTTTTGTTTTAAATTCCGATTCTTCCTCAGTCATATATGTATATAAGTGCCACCAATTTTTGTGTGTTTTTAACGTATCTTGCGATCTTGTGAACCTCAGCTTCTTTGGAATTTTTTCCCCATTATAAACAGTCCTGTTATCTCTAAGTGGAGTTTTGTGTGTCCTTGTCGGTAAGGACGAGAAATCTTCTTGCTCTGTTACACCGGATGGCGTGTATAGTTCAGTAGACACAGCAGACAAGAACGACGAGGAAACCCATTCTTGCTTTGTTCCTGGTACTGGGGGAAGAGATTTGAACTTCATTGCTGATTCCATTTTGTGGACTTCTGATCACCCCTCCTTAGACAGCCTGGTGGTCCCCCACTCCCAGGAAGTCACTGTGTTGATGCTCAGCTTAGTGTGGACACCCAATCAGCATAGGGTACTACAGCACAGAACCCTTGGACTCAATCCTCCTGCCTCAGTCTCTCAAGTAGCAGGACCTATCCTCATGAACCCCCGGCCCTGCTTGCACGATTTCTGATAAAAACTGCCGAATGTGGTGCCGCACTTCCATCCACAGAGCCTTCTTCCCCTCGGGCTAGCTTTAATGTGTTCCCTCTGTCCTGAGTCCATGACTCTGACACAGGCCACAACGTGGCTTTTGTTGTCTTGTCCTTGTTTTGGCATCTGTATCTGTTAGTGTTCTGTTCTGTGAGCTCTTTGGATCTATATTTTGGTGTGTTCTAGTTTCATTCTGTTGCTGTGATAAAAACCAGCTTAGGGGAAGAAAGGGTCCACCTGAGGAAGCACTTGGAAACTCTGGCCGGGGAACTCATTCACAGAAGGAAGTACAGAGGAATGCTGCTTGCTGGCTCGCTCACTCACAGAGAACGCTGCTTGCTGGCTCGCTCTCTGGCTCAATCACAGGCTCGTGCTTAGCTAACGTTCTTAAACAGCTCAGGATCACCTGTATAGGGAATGGTGCTGCCCACAGTAGTGGCCCGCACCCTCCTCCTACATCAATTAACAATCAAGACAATTCATCCCAGACACGTCATAGACCAGTCTGATTGGGACAATTCCTCAACTGAGAGTGACTCTAGGCCATGTCAAGTTGGCAGTTAACATTAACTAGGATACCATATTTTGATGCCAGTAACTTCTTGGCCATTATTTCTACATCTTTGCTCATTCAGTCTCTTCTGGTTCTGTGCATCCAGGTGTGCCCCATGGGAAGGAGTCTGATAGAGTTTCTCAGCTCTCCCGTTCTATCCTGCCCGAGTTTCTTCTCTGAGGGAGGGCCCTCTTCTGCACAGCATTTCCTGAAGATCTGATGGAGGCACAACTCCTCTGTCTCCAGAAGTTTTTTTTTTCTTTCTCTTTGTGTGTGTGTGTGTTTCTGTTCTGTTCTTGTCTTAGGGTTTCCATCTCTGTTGAAGCATGTCAGGTAATCACCATGCCAGGCGACTTCCTTCCATGGGAGAGAGGCTTGGAGGCTCACCCAAAGTCACTCAGCTAGCTCAACCCAAGCCTGAGCCTTGTCTGCATGTCCCCAACACTTTGGTCTCCCCCCACTATGCCCTGGTGCTCTGTGGGAAATGCATGGGAAGCAGGCAGTACCCCACTCCCCAACTCAAGCAGAGGGCATCACGGCCTGTGTCAGGGAGGTGACCCGTGTGTGGAATTTGCAGGGCGGCCCACGGCTCGCCAGCTGGGAGATGCACGATTTCTCTCCAGGTCAATCATACCCTAGGCTGCCCCAGGCTGCTAGCTGGCTGCAGAAAAAAAACGCCTGTTCTCTTCCCACAGCCTGACTCATCTGGAAGCATCCATCTGGGTGTGGGCAGGATTGGTTCTCAGAGGCCACATGACCTTGCGGTTCTCCACGCCCCCTCCACGCGATGCCACTCAAAAAACATGCTAAGCTGTTGGCTTCCTTTAAATGAGGATCTCATTGCTCAGGGCCCGGGTTAAACGGCCCCCAGACGGGGACTTGGCCGTGTCCTACTGCAAGCAGCATGGGCACAGAATTTCTCTTGCATTTTACATGACTGCGGGGCTGTTCCTTGCGCCTGTCTGGTTGCATCTCATCACTGAGGGCTTCAAGGGGTGGCTGGCCAGCTCCAAGCACAGCCGTGGCAGCTTTGGCAGCACAGCTGCTGCTGGGGCTTCAAGCAGAGGTGCAGGTCAGGTACCATGGGGTACAACACTGGGCATCCCTGGGCCTTTTGAAGAGGGCACTAGCCTACGACATGCTGGTGCAGGGCAGTGGGTGCAAATGGGCCTCACTAACCCCTCCACTTCTAAGGATGGGAGCATGGAGTGAGTCAGGGACTGCCCAGTGGCCAGTGTCACAGGGGCATCTGTGTGAGCTGCATGTTTGCAAGCCTTGCAAGTCTTCACCCGTGGCCTCTCCATGCTCTCTTTATGCACAGCCATACAGAGCAGTGTAGAAGGCCACTCTGAGCCTTGAATTCCATTTGAAAAAAATGCAAATAAAACTCCTTTTGTGTTCAGCCAAGGGGTGCAGGGCTTTTCCCTGCGGGAGTGTGGGATGTGTTTCTGATATGTGTGGAGTATGGAATAATATGGGGAAGTGCACACATGTGTGACAAAATGGGAACGAGCATATGCACATGTTTGTCTATGTGACGCTATGTGTATGCAGGACACGGGCATATGTATATATGGTGTGCACACTCATGTATATACACATGTGCACATGGGCACTCAGAATATGTGCATAGATCATGTGTGTACACAGGTTGAGTGCGTGCATACATACATGTACTTCCCTGAATGCATGTGTGAGCATTGTGCACAAAGCAGTGGCGTGCTTCTTCCGGACCCTGACCCTGCCTGGCAGGACCTGGCATGCAGCTGATGAAGAAGCCCTGAGACCTACTCTCAACTAGCACGACGGGCCTCTTTGCCTGGCGGTGACACCAGGAACTTCCAAGCAATACCCCATTCCCTATTTCCAAATTGCCAGGCTTGGTCAGAATCCCATTTCTTCCCCCTCTTTAAAGCCTTTCTCAGCTCCATGAATCATGGTGGAATTCTCGAATGCTGGGTCACAGGTCTGTATGCTTGTCTTATAAGGCTGAGCATTAGCTCACAGCCCCGTCCCCCAGCCTTTTTCTGCTGCCCTCTTGAACAGCCATGTGCCATACAGTGTCGATGGCTTCTCTGAGCCTTCAGTTCCTGTGTGTAAAATTCAAACAAGTAATCTCCTGTGCTCAGCAAGGATGTTGAGGGTTTTTCCTTGCTAGTCTTCATCCCTGCACTCGTGGTATTTTTTCCTCATCCACAGGCGTCCTCTCAGAGCTGGGGCCCTGTGCCATCCACCTGCAGACCCTTGCTACAGTTAGCTTCCCTAGGAGAGTGAGACTTCCTTGGGACCCTAACTGCACACTCTCTATTCCTCATCAGATTCAGGACACAGCCTGAGAAAGTCCAGGTCACAGGTCCTCACTGGGCAGGGTCTCTGGTCCAGCCTGGCAGTCTTGTTCACTTGGACCCTGAACTCTCACGACCAGGCTCACGGGATGTTGGAATCTGAGGCATTTAGGAGCTATCTAATTAAATGTTCACACGTCACTAAAGTGATTTGCCATAAGCACGGTTAACAGTTTGATAAATCTTCTCCTGGATGGCTCCATGGCTGAAAGCAATCACTCCTGATCATATCCTGCTAATATCCTCTGGTGAGTTGAAGACAGATCACACCTGCCACTGAGCCTGCCCAGGGTCCCTAGGAGTAAAGACATTCCTGTGTACCTGGCCCTGACCTCAGGGTACCTGCCATGCACCTGGCCCTGACCTCAGGGTACCTGCCATGCACCCAGCCCTGACCTCAGTGTACCTGCCCTGCACCTGGCCCTGACCTCAGGTTAACCTGACCCTGACCTCAGGGTACCTGCCACGCACCCAGCCCTGACCTCAGTGTACCTGCTCTGCACGTGGCTCTTACCTCAGTGTACTTGCCCTGCACCTGACCCTGACCTCAGGGTACCTGCCCTGCACCTGGCACTGACTCAGGGTGCCTGCCATGCACCCGGCCCTGACCTCAGGTTAACCTGGCCCTGACCTCAGGTTACCTTCCAAGCACCCGGCCCTGACCTCCAGGTACCTGCCTGCACCCAGCCCTGACCTCGGTGTACCTGCTCTGCACATGGCTCTTACCTCAGTGTACTTGCCCTGCACCTGGCCCTGACCTCAGGTTAACCTGGACCTGACCTCTGGTTACCTGCCACGCACCTGGCCCTGAGCTCAGTGTACCTGCTGTGCATCCAATCCTGACCTCAGGGTACCTGCCATGCACCAAGCCCTGACCTCAGGTTATCTGCCTTGCATCTGGCCCTGACCTCAGGGTACTATGGCCAGGGGCTCAATCCCAGTGACATTTCTGGGTTCCCCAAAGAGGCCCTCACACCTCATGCAAGGGTAAGAAAAGGCTGAAGGCCATGAACTGTGCTTCCCTGATGGGACAAATGGCCTTCAACTCAACGCACCTGTAATGTGTGCAGAGGTTACAACCATTTCTGTGGAATATATTGATGGTGGGAGGTGGAATGGGGACAAAAGGGCTCATGGGAGTGAAGCATGCTTGCATAGAAGTGTGACTATGTCAAAAAAAAATGCAGGCAGAGACTGGAGAGAGTGCCCAGATGGTAAAGTGCTTGTATGCAGGCGTGAGGACTTGACTTTGATCTCCAGAGACCTCGTTTAAAAATGCAGGTGTCACACCTTCACACCAACGAACATAATAAAGTTAAATAAATAAATAAATAAAGTTTTTTAAAAATGCAGGTGTCTATGAGAGTGGCCAAGATCAAAAACACTGATGACAGCTTATGCTGGAGAGAATGTGGGGTAAAGGGAACATTCCTCCATTGCTGGTAGGAATGCAAGCTGGTACAGCCGCTTTGGATATCAGTATGACGATTTCTCAGAAAATTAGGAAACGACTTTCCTCAAGACCCAGCAATACCATTTTTGGGAATATATCCAAAGGATGCTCAACTGTGCCACAGGACATGTGCTCAACTATGTTCATAACAGAATTATTTGTCATAGCCAGAATCTGGAAACAACCTAAATGCCCCTCGACCAAAGAATGGATAAGGAAAATGTGGTACATTTACACAATGGAGTACTACACAGCAGAAAAATATAATGACATCTTGAAATTTGCAGGCAAATGGATGGATCTAGAAAACATCATATTGAATGAGGTAACGCAGACCCAGAAAGACAAACACAATATATACTCACTCATGCTTTTAGACATAAAGCAAAGAAAACTAGCCTACAATTCACAATCCCAGAGAACCTAGACAACAATGAGGACCCTGAGAGAGACATACATAGATTTAATCTACACGGGAAGTAGAAAAAGACAAGATCTCCTGAGTAAATTGGAAGCATGGGATCATGGGAGAAGGTAGAAGAAGGGAGAAAAAGGGAAGGGAGTGGAGAAAAAGATATAGTTCAATAAAAACAATTGAAAAAATGAACATGCAGGTGTCGTGGACACAATAGTAATCCTGACACTCGGAGGAGGACACAGATGGCTCCCTTGGCATTCCTAGCTTGCACCTCTTTCACCACTCTTGCCTCTGCGGTGGCTTGAATTTTACTTGTTCCCCCGAAGCCTCTGTATTGAAGGCTTTCCTTGGAGACAATGTTCTGAGAGGCACTGGAGACCGTAGGACATGGACCTATTGGGAAAGTAAATGACGAGACTGTGTCTTCTGGACTGTATCTCATGGTCATTTTCTTGCTTTCTCTCCGCTTCCTGTCTTCCATGAGGTGAGCAACCTTTGCCACAGGCTCCCACTGCTATGGTGCTCTGACTCACCAGCATCAGAGGAGCCATAGATGACAGAAGTCTCGAAAACCATGAGCCCAGATGTCTCTTCTGTTGTGAACTTTTTCCGAGCTATTTAGTCACAACAATTAAGGTTTTTTTTTCTTTTTTAATTTTATTTATTTATTAAGGATTTTTGCCTCCTCCCCGCCACCGCCTCCCCTTTCCCTCCCCCTCCCCGATCAAGTCCCTCTCCCTCATCAGCTTGAAGAGCAATCGACAGAAATCTCAAGGTCCAAATCAGGAGCAGAAGGAGGGGGAGCACGAGCAAGGAACTCAGGACCGCGAGGGGTACACCCACACACTGAGACAATGGGGATGTTCTTTCGGGAATTCACCAAGGCCTGCTGGCCTGGGTCTGAAAAAGCATGGGATAAAACTGGACTTGCTGAACATAGCGGACAATGAGGACTACTGAGAACTCACGAACAATGGCAATGGGTTTTTGATCCTACTGCACATACTGGCTTTGGGGGAGCCTAGGCAGTTTGGATGCTCAACTTACTAAACATGGATGGAGGTGGGTGGTCCTTGGACTTCCCACAGGTCAGGGAACCCTGATTGCTCTTCAAACAATTAAGGTTTAACTAACACAGCCTATGCTGTCCTGCGGCTGTCTGTCCCTATGTGTGTGCCACTGGGTTTAGGAACACCCAACCTAGTCCAGGACAGCCTTGCTTCCACTTGATCACATCTACAAAGATCCTGTCTTTAAGGACGTCACACACTCCACTACCATGGCTCAGGACCTGAAGACATTTTCCGGTAGTGAAAAGGGCATGCAATTCAACCCCACCAGGGATAACAGGGGACTGTAGCGTCTTCTATGCTTCCTGTACCTCTGAGTCGTGTGTTCTGGGCATGTCTGTAAAGAACTTTTGGTCCATTTGTTCTTACTCAGCAGCTGACACCCAGTCCTGGGGCCCTGGGAAACCATAGAGTATGGAGTCATAGAGGCACTGTGGTCAGGAAGTATGGAAGGTGAGAGAGCTGCTCTCGGGCACACTCAGCCTCTGGTGAGTGGGCAGCACACAGGGAGGGGAGATGTGCCCTAGGGACAGAATAGGGTCCAAAATGCAGCAGCCCTCAATGCAAATAGTGTGTATATGCTGGGCCCGGAACCAGTGAGTAGGAGTGAACTAAGGCTCAAATTGCCGAGGACCCCATGATGGTCCTCTGAGCAGTCTTGTAGGTTGGCTCTCTGGAGAGCTCTCTGCAGTTGGAGGAAAGACCAGCACCCCAGGAAAGGACACTGAACATGGCATACCCAGGAGGCAGAGGTGACATCCCACTAGCAACAGGCAAAAGATGGGCTTAAGCCTGGGTGTGGGAGAAGGGATAGGTTTGCCAGGGATGGGGGAGGCAGTTTGATAGATAGGCACTGAGTCCCTGGACACCCAAGCACAGCGTGCCCATGTCAGGCTCCTGGCGCCAAAATTGTCTTGAAAGCCCATTGCAGACAGCAGCCCACCGCATGCAATTCTGCAATTACATGGCAAGTCATTAATTAAAGAAGACCTGCTTTCTAAGCCTCACAGGAAGAAGGCTCTGTGTGTGCATTCACTCAGTGGTTCTAAGGGTATGGCGGTAGGCGAGTGCCATCACCATCTGGGGGCAGGGGACCTGGGTTTGAGTTTTATCTCAGTGCAGGCCCCTCAGTGGGTGGCTGGGGCTCCAAACTCCATGCACCATACCTACCTGTGCATGGGGAATGCTGCAGATTTATTTGGTCCCTTCTCTTGGAGGCAGAGCAGAGGTGGGTCAGGTTCACGGTAAGCACAGAGCCTGGAAAAAGGAAGTGGGGTCCCCTGGGTTTTGCTGGGAAAGGCAGAAAACACGACAGAATCAGGAGGATGGGATGTGCAAAAGACATCTCAGCATGCATTGTTTCTGTGCCTCAGCCTGGCCTATGGTCAGCTGTCTCCCAGCGCAGTGCTTGCTGAGAGTCTCCTGGAATCCTGTTCCCTTCAGCCTCATCTTCTCCCTCTTCCCTGCTTCACACCCTATCACCACAGTCTCCACTGCGCCCCTGTGTCATCCACTCAGGTCACGGCACACCCTATGACTCCTGGTGGACTGCTCCAGCCTTCACTGACCAGGACCTTTTGAAGCAGCTGAAAATGTCAGGGTCATGCTTGTCTTGGAACTCCATCTTCTCTGTTCTCTTCCTGGGCTTATCTCAGGGTCTCTGGGTACCTCTTGCCCTGATGGTTATAGAGACTGATGTCTCTCTGCATGCCCCAATTTTCTTCTACCCCTGATTCCTGGGGAGTCTAGGGCAATTGCAAACCTGGGGCAAGATAAATTAAGTTCCTAAATCCCATACCAGGAAGTAATACAGCCAAGTGCCAGATTTGAGGTTGATTGAGTGGGTGAATCTGGAGGACACAGTGTAGGGGAGCAACCACACTTGGCCGAGCTCTCACCTATGGAAGGCAAGAAGAAAGCAATGAACAGCAGCAGCGGACGGCAGAGTGGCAGCAGGCTAGCAGGTGAGCATCTCTGAGGAGATAAATATGAGTTCCAGGTAAGGGCCACAGTAAGCAGGGGCAGCCCTCTACAGCGACTGGACGGGGAATATTCCTTCCCCCTGACGGGGTCAATATGGGATATTAGACACTGATCGCAGGTGGGAAGAGACCCCTGCACATCTGGACACGATTCTTCCTCTAATAATACCTCTGTGCACCAGTCCCCTCTGGAACTCAGGCCTGGCCACCAGCGAGGCTCTCCAGGCTCTGCCTTGCCACCCCTCATGCAGTGTTACTGGAGGTTGAGCCACTCAGGGGACCTCAGCTCCTCTCATCTGAGGACTACGGACAAGCACCCTACTTCCCTTTGACCTGGCTTTCAAGCGTAGATTGGGACTGATGGCCCAAGAACCATGGCTAAGACTGGGTCGTGTATGAGAAGCACTGTGCCACTTGGGCTCCTGACCGCACGAACCAGTGGACACACAATGAGCACGTGAGGATGGTGACAGGCGGAGGAGCCAGGCACCCTGTCTTCCTGGCAGCCTGGCCCATCCCTGGTGACCCCACTGACTGTGGACCACAGGAGAGACAGTGCTGGGCAATGCAGACTCCAACCTCACACCTGACTAGTCACTGGGCGAATGCCTCCCCAAACCCATTATGGCAATTAGGAGTCAGCGCTCCACTTAACTGCCAGAGCAGCCTTGCGGCTGGGCCCAAGGAGGCGGATGCTCCAGCAGTCTCGCCAGCCTGGAGCCCCAAGCTCATCTGTGCAGAGGGAGGGTGTGAGACCAGGCTCAGGGCACTTCCCTTGAACTTCAGTCTGGATGAGCCTTAAGGGCTTTGGGGACGTTGGGGGCTGGGGGAATAGGTAGAGCATGCTCACTTGCTCGTGTGTACATCACACACACACACACACACACACACACACACACACACACACACACACTGGGCTCTGGGCTTCCCATCCCTGGTACATTGATTCAGCTCAGCTGCTATGATGCACAACACATAACACATGCATAACACATAAGTCAGACCTGAGCTTCAGCCGCCGACAGTTAAAGTCTTGTGCTCCAGAGGCTGAAGTCTGAGATCAAGACATTGTTGTAATGAAGCCACCCATGCCTAGGCCCTGTCTCCAGATGAGGCCCTGGGTTCAGCCCTTCATCATGAGAGACATAATTGAGACCCCCATCTCTCCTGGCCTTAGATGGAAGATGGCGGCCTTTCCCCAACTACAACAGAGGTGGAGCCCTGAGGCTGAAGAGTTCCACCTGGCTGGCTTTGCCCCTTTAGCAAACTACTGCATACCTCAGAGGAGCTGGACGTGGTCTGACCCTCTACTCCTGGGCCTGGGCCTCCTGAGTTCACAACTGCACTCTCTTGCCGCCTGTGTCCCAGGGTTCAGCACTGGCTGCGATTTGGTGTGAGGGGGGCGATCATCAAGCCGTGAGTCCGGCTGGTTTTCTTTGAACCCCGATGGTGATGGCTCGCTCCACCTAAACATTCTGCCAGAGAACCATGGACTTGGACTCTCCTAGAAGGCTCTTCCCATGGCATCGGCCAAATGCGCTCACACGGTCTCCGCTCTGGAGAGACAATGCTTTGCTCCCAGCCTGGAAACAAATGTGTGCTTTTCGACTTTGTGCGGCGGTATTGGGCCAGGCCGCAGGATAGATACGGCTGTTGACGCTCTGGATTCTGTCTAGACGCTGTAAGGAGTGTGAGCCACGACAAATTCATTAGCTGGCCTGAATAATTCAGACAGATTTGGAAAGCACATGAGCAAGGCTCCCCCATGGCCTTGATAATATAGATTCTCCTTTAAGAGACAGAATATAAATTAATAACAGTCCAATTGCCACTAATGCCACGGTGGAGTGGGCGCGGCTCCCAGACAGCTGCTCATTAAGGAAGCCATTCATTTCTGTCCCCTGGACAAATTGGTTGGTTAAGTTCTCAGAAGCAGCCCGCTGCCCTGGCCAGAGCTGACCACGCCGCTAATGAATTGTGGGCTGTAAAGCTGTACGGTGGAGAAGGCTCCACTGAGATTGTTCTGTTCCAGACACCCCAGAAACTGCCTGTGGAGCAAAGGTGGGGATCACCTCCTTCCCACCAACCAGAGGAGAGGACTTCCTTTTTTTAAATTTTCTATTTTATTGTATTTGCTTGTTTTATGTGTGTGTGCAAGGGTGGAAGTCAGAGAGGCAGCTTTGCGGGAGTTCGTTCTCTCCTCACCCACCACGTGGGTCCCAAGGACAAAACCCAGGCAGGCAGAGCTGGTGGCCAAGCGCCTTTCCCTGCTGAGCCAACTCACTGTCCTCACAAGTGGACTTTCTGAGAACTGTAGCATCCCGGTTTAAATATATGTCCATGAATACACACCCAAATGTGCCCCTGCCTGGGACCAAGTCGCAGCCACACATAACCTAATCACCCCCAGGAGGAGGCCTGCGCAGATTCGATCCCCACCAAGCCATGGCCCCACAAAAGGAGTAGTAGCCTTGAAGCAGGGGAGCCCTGCTTCTCTGCGGCTCGTCTGGGAAGTGTGCCATCCCAGGAACAGTGACTGGCTGTACCCCAAAGAGATCCCACCTCAGATCAGAGAAAACTTTCAAGTGGTCAAAAGTAACAAAGACAAACACCACTGGGGGGGTGTCTTTTTCCTCCAGGCTCAGCGGTGTTGGCTGCTTTGAGGTGCCCAGGCTGAGGGTGCCCAGAGGGCCTCCTTCTGGGTCTGTGTGTATGAGGTGGGAACATGGTCTACTTGCATATCCAGGGTACCTGCGGTATTTTGCAGTCACCCTGGGAGTGGCTCACAGGGAAATGATCCCTTCCCCCTTACCTCTGATTTCTCCCTCTCAGCTCTATGGCCAGTGATGAGAGCTGGCTTTGAAGGGGAAGTGGTGGCCAGGGCAGGGTGGTTATGGGGGAGGGCAGGGGTCCTGGGAACATGCAGGCCTTATCACTGATCAAAGCCAGGAGGTGCCGCCCAGCAGACGAGGTGTGGCTCCACCTGGCTCTCATTACGTTTCAGCTCCCTCCAGCCTGGCCTGCTCTTGCTCAGCCCTCCAGACAGCCGGCCAGGAGGCCTGCCTGCTGGACCTGGGGCATGTGGGGGCATCCGCAATGGTCTAACTCTGCACGCTCAGACACCTGACCGCTGCCTCTGAGCGCAAGCAAGTACCACGGCCCTGGGAAACTCCTGACTGCCCACTCCTGCTTGGCCTTGGCTCCACTGTCCTTTCTTGGGATACTCTCTTCCATGTCAGCTCTTACCCTAGAAATCTGCAAGACTGTGTGGCCCCGAATACAGGTTTGTTTTCCTGCTTGGCCACTGGGCAGACCTGGAATGACCAGTGGTGCCCAGCGGGGAGACCTGTAGATAAGACCCTTTGTTAAACAAGCCTCCTGGTCATGGCCGACTATAGTTTGCATCTTAAATGTCCTCACAAATGGTCCACACGTTAAAGGCTGAGCTTCAGTGTAGCACTGCTAGCAAGTGATGGAGCCTCTGAGAAGGGGGCTTATCCTAGCAGGTTTATAGGCGGCTGGTGGTGAGCTCTTGAAGGGGTTGGAAGTCTCTTCCTTTTTTGTGTTTTCTGTCCTCAACCATGCAGTGAGCACCTTCCATGTCCACTCCCCACCTCCCAATAAACTTGAAAGCAACAGAGCGTTCGGGCTGTGAGCTGGAACCTTCAGACGGTGAGCCACCATGTCTGTTTCCTCTCATGGTCACCCTGCTCTGGACCGACGCCTGCTGTGACCCTAAGACCTTCTCTCTTGGTCTCTCCACCTGTGTGGGTGTTTGCCCAGGGGAGAGCTCCCTACATCACAGGATGAGCAGGAAGCCCAGGGTCCTCAGCACCCCTGTCTCCATGACCCTGTTCCCGAGAGTTAAGCAACAGAGGGGACACAGCATAGCGGGCACATGCCAGGAAGGGGACATAGCATAGAGAGAAAGAGACAGAGACAGAGACAAGACAGAGAGACAGAGAGAGAGCATAGAGAGAGGGCACGTGTCAGGAAGGGGACACAGTATAGAGAGAAAGAGAGAGACAGAGACAGAGAGACAG